>NC_068386.1:16496067-16707085 GCF_023724105.1 Carassius gibelio | reverse complement strand
TCTTTTAGATCTCAAACACTGGCATTAACCTCCTGATTCATATCAGTAGATTGCATGTTGCATTTCAGTGGATTATGCAAAAAGAGTAAAAGTGTTATAAAATTGAACCATCCAATTGAATCCCGTTCAGTCAAAAAGTGTACATTTTCATCTTACAGTACAAATCTCTAGAGAATTACAATTTATACACATAAAAAGCATTCTACTTTACCTTGCCCGATATCTCCCTCTCTCATATGAAGTCAGTTTGACTCAGCACTTCCTGTTTCCCTGTTGCTGTACTGTGATTGGTGTAAAGGTCTGAGTCACACCTTTTTTACACTTAAAGGCATAAGGTCACGTTTTTGATCTAACTGACACAGCCAGAAATATGAGTGATGAAGGGTGTAAAGATTCACTAAACAGCTATTTACTATCACAAACTAAAACAGATATACAAAACTTGAAGATCTAAAAACCAAAGTTAAATTCAGGAATACCAATATCTATGAATAAAATAAGTAGTAGCCTACTTATATTGCCAAAGCACGGGTTAGCAGAGTTGCATGATGTGTTAACCTTGTAAACAAAAATTAGGCCCCCCCTTAAATGTATTTACTACTCAATTTACAGGCACATTAGAGGCCATTTATATCTGAAGTCAAAAGTGAAGTAACCTGATACAAGCAAATTTGCCTTTTCCATTTGACAGATAAAAGTGCACCAAGGAGCAGAGCAAAAGAAAAATGGCAAATTAAAAATAATGAGATGAGAGAATAACAAGCATAGGAGTATAAATTTAATAATAGGAGACAACAAGGCATGTCAGAAAAATGAAAAAAGCAAGGTGGAGGAAAGAAGGAGAGGTGTGGAGTGTGCATCATGTATGAGACAATATTTGTGATAGTAAATATAATTTTAAAGTTTTAAAATGTCAGTCCATTCTGCTTCACTTCAAAAATCAATTTAAAACTAGACTTTAAAACTACATATAGGAAGGTTGACAGTGAAAAGTATGATATATAATGTGTGCCAGCCAGGGCAAAAAAAGAGAGGACAAGAGAAAAAAAATTAGCCTGCTGATAGGATGAATAATTAAAAAGCATTGTGACATGAGAAACAGCACAGCATTAAGCCTGCTACATTCTGAAATTCCCTCCAGTCTTGCTCTGCTGATTCATCTGCCCATCTGAATTCGTGACTCTCATCTTGGCTCACCACTTTCCATGTCATCAGACTACTGTTCTTTTACTTTCTCCTTAATATTCCACTTCATTTGCTCTGTTTTATTGTGTGGATGAACTCTATAAGACAAAACAGGTCAGAGTAACAACTATATTTATGAAATGCAACTTTACCTGTTGTCCTGGTTTCCAAAGTCCATGCTCCATCTGCCAATCCCCTAACTTCCACTTTGTCTTCATCATCCATCGTCTTGGTGTCAACAGCTTTATCTCTTTCATCACAAATAGTTCTTAGGCTGCCTTCACTTACTGAACAGCCAATTTGTTGGGACACTATGGGTTCTGCTGGGCAATCTTCTTGTTTATTCAGGCGGCACATTTCCCTAAATAGGGACAATGAGGCAGGAGTGGGTGGTGGCTGAAGAAATGAGGCTTGTGCTTGGGAAGTATATTCCCAGCCATTCCCATCAATCTTTTCTCTTCTCCATTTGAGGTTGTACAGGAAATCAGGGTCTGGGGTGATAACAGTTGGATCAGGTTCTGGTTGAATATGAGCTGGTGGGTAGCTCTGTTTGCTTCTGTTGCGTAATTCTTTAAAGGTTGTGACTTTTGATCCTGAAGTTGAAGTTGGGCCTTTTTGCAATATGGCATCATTGGATGATTTTCGCATCTCAAGAGGTGGTGACTCTGTATCTGGAGTGAAGGCTATCAACCAGTCAAATCTGTCAGGGCGAGAAGCATTGGCGGGTAGAGTGCATGGCTTGAAAGGAGGAAGTTCAGGAGGGTTGGAGGCAATTGGTGGACAAGGGGGCAATGGTCTTGGAGGTGGTGGAGGAGGTGTATCTGCAATCATTGAAGTATAATCAAAACTTCCAAAGCTAACATTTGGGATGTTTGTATTGCTAAGATCAGTGCTGTAATATGAGTTGGGAGATCCAAAAACACAGCTGCAGCTATGATTACAGTGTAGACCATTTCTCTTACGTCGTCTTGCCATTTCTGTGAAGGATGTTGTCCTGTTTGCTTCCTTCTGTTCATCTTTAGAAACTCCCTTTTCACTGAGAGTATCTAATTCCTTTACAACTGTAGACCTGTCTTTACCAAATCCTTCTCTTGAACTGGAATATCCCTTATCTGGAATATCCTTACTTTCTTCCTCGTGTGTCCTGTTTAAACTGATTTCTCTAATCTGAGAGACATCAGACATAGGCTGTTGCTCATTCTCCAAGACAACATCTACACAGACACCCAACTCGGGACTAAGTTTAAGCAATTCAGCTTGGGTGAGGCCTGCTAGTGCAAGCAACTTTCGGATTTCCACATCCAGAGCATGAAAAGATGGAGGTGGTGGGAGTGATGGTGGAGGGGGAATAGCTGGAGGAGAGGACATCACAGGTGGAGGTGGCAATGGAGGAGGCCTGGACTTTGGTGGTGGAAAAGACAGAGGAGCCTTTTCTCTTTCAAGCTCAGCAAGTCTCTGAGCCTCTAGACGGGCTTTATGGCGTCTTCTTGGAGGAGGAATTGGTGGGGTGGGGGAGGTAAGAGCAGGTCTGTCTGTATTTAGGGTGAAGTAGGGCACAGGCTGTGATGGCGGTGGAGGAGGGACAGGAGGTTTCAGGAGTGGGGGTGAGGATAAGGATGAAAGCACAGGCAAGGCAGGGACAGGGATACTTGTAGCATCATCGGTGGATGAGACTGAGAAGACATGTTGTCCGCTGATGTTCTCGTAAGTGTGTGATTCTGGATGGGCACTCACATGCCTTGTTGGAGGTTTCGGGGGCCTAGGAGGAGGATCCAGTGGTGATGGAGGAAGTGAATCAGAGGCAGGGGTTTCATCAAGGTCAGAAGGAACTGTCAGATCTACCCCTGCATCAGAAAATTCCTGGGATTCACTTGATTTGTTGCTTTTATACAACTTCCATGGAATTTCAATGTTCCCCATTTCATCCAAAACTCCAGTGATATCCTCATCGTCAAAGTCTAACCCTTCCTCCTGAAGTTTCACAAGATAAGCCAACTTTACCTCTTTGTTAACCCTCTGAAGCTTCTGATGGTGATCCAATCTATCTCTGACAATCAGCTCACCATCCAGTTCCCAGCATGCCAGCCTAGCAATGCGGTAGAACAGATCCATTTTTCCTAACTCTTCTATGGAGTCTAAAAAATGTAGGAGATCCACTTTATTACATTTTCCTTCTTCTGATCCCTTGCTGTCTATGTAGTCAGAGGATGGAGTGCATGGGGCTGAGGGATAGCCTTCATCAGGAGAGCAAGGCGATCTTGCAGAAGTGTTGAGATCCAATGGTAAGACACTGGACTGAAAGGCAGGGCAGTTGGTATCCAGGGAACAAGACGATGAATAGCATTCAGTTGCCTCTTGGTCCAGTGATGACAATGAAAATGTTTCAGGGCAGTCACACTCCAGATCAGAGCAGCTGCTGATGGATGTGGATGAAGATGAGGTAGAAGATGTGAGGGAGAAGTCCAGCATGGATTCTGGACAGTTGCAGGAAGAAGGGACAAGAGTATCATCATCTTCATCATCTTCATCGTCATCATCTTCATCATCTTCACCATTACAATTGCCGTTGCCATTCTCATCAACATTAGCATTCACATTTACACTACAGTCATCGTTTTTGAGCTCACCACCCTCTTTTTCATCCACAATGCCATTTTCCTCCTCTTTCTCTTCCACTGGGATAACATTAGGTTGTATTACTTCTGGCTTACACTCATCTTCTTTGATGTCTTGTTTTGGCACTACCAATTCCTTCTGTGGCGGTGGCAGCTTCATTTGTTGCCCGATGTTTACAGTGTTATTGTTGTTGTGGTTGTGATTAAAAAGGCTGTTGATGTCCTGAGGTGAATGGCCATCACAACACAGACAAGGTAGGCTTGGCTCATTACAGTTTGGATCCACAGCTGGGACTGGGTTTGAAACAGTGTGTCCACTTTTTGGTTTTGAGATTGCTGGTATTGCGTGAGCACCATTCTTCTGTGGCCGCACCAGTTTGGACTGAACCACAGGAGCTCGTGCACCTTGACCAGGGCCCTTTAACCTGGAAGACTCAGGTGGTCCTCGAGTGCCACGACGAGGGGATGAAGATGCCATGTTCATGATTTTGTCCTCCCTCTTAGCCCCTTGGCTTGGTTTTACCTCTGTGCGCCTATTGTCAAACCTGCGGGACCGTGGGGGCACAGAGGGACGAGAGGAGGGGTGCATGGTGGGATAGTTTTTATGTCCTTATTATTATTCTGGTGTTTTTCTAAGGGGTTTGTAAACATATGAGGTCACATCTTGGATCTAGTTAGTACCTGAAATATCAAGAAAGACAGATTTTGTTTAAAACAACAAAAATCTACCACCTTGAGAAATTTTACAAAAAAATTTTAGCATCACTTGGTAAATTGAATTAAGTAGCACTTCTCTGCTGCTTCTGGACTGATACTGGACATCAATATTATTTCCAGTTTCTCAGAGCATAACAATGTATACACTATTCCCTGAATTCACAACTGAAACGTGTACCTATTATACATACCAGCTTTTAAGAAACTGCTTGCACGCTCAGTAATAATATTCAGTTGTTTTTCTAATAAATAATATATAATTTTAATAATGACTTTTATAATAATTTCAATAATGCTATATATAACAGTATTTCATTTGGGTATATGATTTCAATATTATTAAAATACTATTTGTAAGAGTAAAGAAAAAAACTGCCATATTTTTAGAGCTTGGCATCTTTATCTTCGTCTTTTAGCATTTACCCAAGCTCTGATGACCTTAGATAAGAACACATTTGTATTTACTTGGGAAATGCGTGCATTATTTAGAGAATACTCTACGTAAACATTATTTCTATACACAAGAGAGAGAACAAAATGATTATAGCCTACACATCAGCGAATCAACTAGAAATCTCTACATTCTAGTTTACAAAATCTGTGTTTTTACTCTGCGAGAGGCATGTGGAGCAGTATATAAAGCAATGACTAACGCTGTTTTTGCTCTTCATGAAGACTGTGGGCAATGCACTGCTCGCGCCCAATGTCCTTGGATACAGAGGATGTAAATCTAGGCCTAGCGCGCGTTTAGTGAATAAACTCATGATTGATATAAATACAATATTTGAACATCACGTAATATATGACGCCGTTGTCTATTATTTATCTGGTGGCTAATTTATGAAATATTTAGAGAGTATTTAAGTGATGTCTAAGATGTGATGACGCCTCCTCCGTAGACTTCAATGGTTCTGTATCCATAATTTCACAATAAAAACGCATCGGTCTTTGATAAATAGTCGAATATCTTACCTTATAAACAAAACAACATATTTATCAGGAAAATCCGGCAATAAAACAAAACGCACAAAATGTAACACGAACAAAATTACCTAATTTCCAGAAGGATATAAAGGACTAGTTCTTCTTGATCTCGATTTCTATTCCATCGCACAAGCCATGACTCTGTAATTACTAAACGCCGTTATACTCTTTCCTCCCGTCTATCGCTCCGTCATCCACCCTTCCCTTCCTCTCCTCCTCTCTCTCTCATCCCATCCTCGAGGCCACGCCCCTCAGCAGCATCTCTCCTCTTCCGGACCAAACTGAGAGCAGCGAGCTCGAGACACTTCAATTGCACAGACTCATTCAAACATCTCCTCAAACAAGAAAAGTGCACGTTAAAAGAATGTTGATCACTTCTCTTTATTAAAAGCACATAGCTCGTCTCTCTATAATCCAAATTTACAGCAATCATGGCGATTGATGAATAACCGGATACGTGATATAGACATTCTGGTATAGTGTATAAATGTACAGTATAACCTAACGTGACAGATTTCACAAAAAAATTCTGTGTTCTGCATGGGCAGATATTTTATCTAGGTATTTCTTTGCTTATTTGCCTTTGGTTTGGTTTTGAAGGAATATATGTGCATCCATTCACTGGGATTGCATCTGCATTAATTTTCTCTTGTAAATATTTGTTTTATTCTTTACACCTTATTATACTTTCCATTTCTCTCTTATTTGCCAAAAGACATTGAAAATGCAATCCAAAAACCTGATGAAAATAGTATATATGGTTTTTACATAAATACCCCAAGTGAAACACTACCAGTAATTGTTTATGTGTGCTGTTTGTAATAGACCTCTGAATCAGTATACTTTATTTTTTTCTGCACGAATAACAGAGGGAAAACAAATTATTATGACAAATAATTAAACTCTTGACAGTATATTTAAAGTGCAGATAAAACCTACCATTTCTATATTTATTCAACCACTAAAATCCATCACTGCATATTTATTTGATAAAGGTCTGCTTGCTTAAAAACTCCATGTGTGTCCTTTCATATCTCAGAACCAGGCCTTATTTGTTTCTCCTGTATATTTTCTTGGCAAAATTAAGAAAAACAGCATGAGGCAGATTCTTGGCATGAAGCTGGATGAGTTTTTGAAGGCGGCGATAGCTCTCCTCCTCGTGTTGATGGTATCGAATAGGCATTTCCAGACTATCATACAAAGCTTTGACCCTTTCAACACTTTCAGCATCACTACGTCCATAACATGCCTGAGAGAAAGAAGGAAAATCTGTTAACTCTACTACATTAGTAAGCTTTCTGGAGTTATTTCCCTTTAGAAACTGTCCCACATTGTCTCACCTCTAGTTCGGCCCTCTGTTCGGGCGTCATGATGCCCAGTGCGGTCACCACCAGCCAGCTGCATTTGTTGTCCTGGATATCTGTGCCAATCTTTCCAGTAACGGCAGGGTCACCATAACAATCCAAGTAGTCATCCTGTCAATGACGAACATGTTCTGAATGCTTTGGTATAATACAACTAAGAGAAGATCTGATAGCATTGAGGAGACCAGGCTTCAAAAGTGATGCTTTATTACACTATTATTATACCTGTATCTGAAAGAACTCTCCCATCTCAAGTAAAATAGTTTTAGCATTGTTGTGTTCCGTCTCATTTTCAATCCCTGCCTGTAATCAAAGTAGAAAATGATTACAGAAATAATGCTTTAGATTTCATAAAAAATAAAAAATAAAAAAAAATAAATAAAAATCATTAATAGACATGTGTGTGCAAAACTCACCATGTACATGGCTGCAGCCACAGGGAGATAAAAGGAGTAGAATGCGGTCTTGTATTTCACAATGGCTTTGTACCTGAAGCAAATACACTGTAAATCAGTCAACGATTGGGCAAATAAGAGGTTTCAGGAGCTGAGACACCATCTCACCTCTCCATGGTGAAGCGATCAAGGTCAATTTTGTGTGGAGGTGCCGTCATCAGATCTAGAGCTTGACCCAGCTCTGTCTGGAAAGAGGTCTTGAAGAAAAAAGATTCAGGTTTAAGATTAAACAATAGAGACTGCCTAACAGGCTGTGCATTTTAATGAACAAGCTGCCAGTGTGCAACAATAAGTCAAAATATGCCCACATGTGGTACTGTGCTGTATCAGAGTAATGAAACTTTTGTGTGTGTTACCTCATTAAAAAGCTCGAGCAGATGCACATAGTAGCGCTGTCCTCTGCAGTTTCTGCGAAGAAGGCGGTAGATCGCTCCCTCCAGGAGAAAAGCATCATTAATGGCATCCAGACCAATGCCTTCCTGACAAACAGAAAAAGAGCATAGATTCATGGGAAACGTATCATTTTTAAAGAATATTATATAATATTATGAAGTTTATTAAAAAAATACTGTTTGTGATCGTACTTAAAAGTAAAAATATAATAAACAACAACTGCAACAATAACTATTAGTAGTAGTAGACTTACCCAAGCTTAATATCAAGAGAACAAAATGTTATATCGCTATAAAATGGCTATATTTTCATAATGTGTAATAAGATGACTAGATAACTGTTTTTAAAAAAAAAAGGTTTCTCTTCAATGGATGAAACTAAATTGACGGTAGTATAATTGTAATAGATCCAGTCGATATACACATTTGTTTACCAATACACACTAATCATCATGCACATATCTAAAAACAGGCATAAATGAATCAATCACCTTCTTATACCAACAGGGTTGACCCCTTCTTGTCAGGGATGCATCCATGATGTCATCAGCCACCAAGAAAAATGCCTGAAGCTGGGGACAAAAAAAAAAACATTACGCAATGCAAAATTTTATCTCTTTTTTTCCCATCACAGTTAAATGACTGACAGTTATTCAGATAGCAGGTATCCAGAGTGGCTAGTTACTAGAGTTTTGTTCATTCCTTTCCTGAAATCAGCCAGTAATCTCGAATAATGCACGAGATGGATCAGACTTGTCATTTTTCAAGTAACTGACCTTCATTCATTTTACACTTCTTTGATTTCACTTTTTTATTTAAATGTGAGTTTGAATTTTAATTATCACTATTTCTATATAATAACATTTTTATAAGGTAGATTTGCTTCATTGTCAGAAAGTGATTGTTTGGTTTATTTCCTTTGTCAGTCTCTATGTAAAGTCAGAGTAAATGTATAGGCTACTAAATGCAAATGGATTTCATCCAATATAATATCTTGATCTTATGTGTGGATCATTTCATATTAGTTTCAGATTTTTGTGCGATGATAAAACTATGAACAACTGAATCATATTGTACACCAGTGAGCGAACCGACTTGTCAGTAACCGCTGATGTTAGGTCAACTAAAAGTGTCAATTTCACACACCAGTTCAATGCACCATCCAACCAAAAGGGCTCTGTGAACTTCATCAGGGGGCAGTTCAGAAGGAGAGACCAGCTCCCGTAGCGAACCAATCACAGACAAGCCTCGGTTTCTCTTGCCTCCAGGAGCATTGTACTGAAGCACCTAAAAAAAAAAAAAAATAATAATAATTATACTTCAATACAAAAGAAAAGCCAAATTGACAAATAATACAAATCATTCAAAAGAGCGTTGTTTCAAGATGGTTTTAGATCTGTTTTAGAGTTTTAAACAGCAAATGATTTGTGTGTCACCTACACTATTTGTGAAGGCTGTGAGAGGTTTACTCTACCTCTCGGAGTCTGTTGAGCGCATCAGTGAGAACTGGATCAGTGAAGTCCTGCTCTGTAAGTTCAGACACCAGCTTTTCAAACTCCAAATCAAAGAGCTGAGCATCTGACATCTTCTTGCCTTTCTGCTGGACACCGTTACTGCACCTGCTGGCCTCCTTAAATTATGATCAAGCACCAAATATAGTGTGATGACAGAGACATAAATCAGATAAAGGCAAACATCTTTGATTAAGATTGGTGTATCACTTGTTAGATGTGGAAATAAAATATTGTCCTAAATTGAAAATCCATACAGTAAGTTACATGCATAAAAATCTGCAGAGCGCCAGTGCTAATGCACTGAGTTTAATTTGTATTAAAAGCCTGATTTAGCATACCTGGTATTACAGTAGTGACAGCTTTTTAAGGAACACTGCTAAACTCATTATATCCCGATTCAGGAAATAATGGGAGGAATATTACTTACCACGATCACACATTAACAATGTAAACATGATCGCACAGGCTTAAGCTTCACTAAGCAGCTTTAACATTACTTTTAGAGATAAAACGATTCTTGGCACACTTTTATCAAGTAAGAGGTTTACTCAAACTTACCATCACGAATCTGTCCTTGCTCACACTACTATCACACACATTTCTGTGTGCTTTTATTTCACCAGCGGTATGAAAAGTCAAGACGGCCCATAAGATCGAAGGCGTACCTCATATTGTAGTTTTTACGATCATTTGTTTCAGTCTGAAGGCTTCATTTTAAACTACAAGTACCGAGATGCTTTGCGCATGATCTGTTGCGTCGCGTACGCAAAAGCTCATATGACATCACGAACGTCCATTGGTTCCAGTAATCGAACGAGGATGGGCTCCAGAGAAATCAGCCAATGAAAAGAGACTTTCCACGAAGCAAAGGGTGGAGTGAATGCAAGCGAACCAATCAGATTTGGCAAACTCGTAGCACGATATAGCCTACGATAGATTGACAGTTAATATTTGTTTCTTCACTGTTGGACCCCAAAGTTAATTACTTCGCATGGTTAGGCGTGTGTGTGTGTGTGTGTGTGTGTGTGTGTGTGTGTGTGTGTGTGTGTGTGTGTGTGTGTATATATATATATATATATATATATATATATATATATATATATATATATATATATATTGACTTGCAAATGATGAGTACAATATAATGAACACAAGCGATTAATTAGTTAAGTCCAAAAAGTTGGCTTAGAAAAATAAAAGCAGTAGATACAGTAAAAAAAACATATAATAATAAAAAATAAAACGGTAAACGGCAGAGTAGTAGTATAAAGCGTTTATTATTATTTTTTAGCAAGAAAGCTTTTTGTATCATTAATACATGGAATATTTATCTTCATACAAAGACAAATTGATCATGTACAACCAGATGAAATGCTTTATAAACAAAGTATTAAGGAAGGAGAGAGAAAGCAAAAACTTTCTAAATATTTTCTACTTAAAAGAAATATATATATATATATATATATATATATATATATATATATATATATATATATATATATATATATATATATATATATATTTATATATATATATATATATATTATATTTCCTGCCACTTCCACTTTACATAAAGATCATGCATAATCATTTTTCAAATCATAGTCTGTATTTTTTAGTTAGGTAAACATTTATATATAGTATATTTATAGTCAAAATCTGTCAGTAGACTACAGTGTATATTTTAGGTTTATACTGTTTTACTTCATTGTTGTATGTCTATGTCCTGTTTCCATTTCGTTCCACTGTATGTCACACATGTAGCAGAATGACAATAAAGCTTAATTGACTTCATGCATAGTGTGTTTTTAATTGTAAATGGTTTGCAAGCTGAAAATATAATATGATTATGATCTTATAATATGATATTAAAATACAGGAACATAGTCAGCACTTTTTCTAAATCTTTTCTAACTTTTCTAGATTTTTAAATCCCCATAAATCATACACTTAGCCTGTTTTGGACTGACAGGGTTTAAAAAAAATCTTTTCTCTTCTTTTAATGAGACTCATGCAAACACTGCTTTTATCTCTAATGTTTCTAGTACAGTTGATGTTTTGTTTTTTTTCAATGAATCTGCTTTGTTTGTTGATTAAAACAATAATACATCTCGTCCCCTTGGAATTATAAGGTTCTATCTGCATTCCGAGTAGTTTTGAGATGTTGAGCTTAATAGTTTTTACATTCCATTCGACTAAGATAGAACCTTATTGTTTTTTTTTTATAAAAATCCCATAATGTATACAACATTTACAAAAAATCTATCACATAATGTAAATAACTTGTCACAGAATAACAATATGGGAATAACTAAATTTTGACAAAAAAATGTTAGATAGAACCTTATAATTCCAAGGGGATTTTTATACATAAAGACTGCTTTGGATACTAGCAATATTATAATCTAAATTGAGCTGTCATGACTATCACATGCTGCTGGACAGCAAAGATTAAATCTTAATATGGTAGTATTATCATGTATGTAGCAAGCTTGTAAAATACATATTGGTTAAATCTCTCAGAAGAATGATGCTTCTTCTTCTTCAGTGAATCCAGCTTGAACAAGCTCTTGACCACTTTTGATTTGTTCTGAAGAAGCAGCAGGTAAATATAGCAAGGAATTCTTGATCAATCCCTTCAAGTCTTGCAGTGCTCTTCTGGTCATACTCCTCTTTATTCTGCAGGACAAGCCTTAAAATCCCTTTCTGTGCCTCATCACAGCCGTTCTGGAGCAGGGTTCGCTCATGCTCAAATTCTGGTTTACTTGTATCCATGGCCATCAGTTTGCCCAGTGAACTGACACGGTCCATCAGGTACTTGCTGGAAACATCTGTGTATGTTCCAGAGATCATGTGGACCAGACTAGCGATGTTACAGGCTTGGAAAGCTTGGGTGTAGAGCAGATCTTTTGAGAAGAGTTTCGCATTGTAGGAGAGGGCTTGTGTTTCCTCTGATGTGGAGATAAAGTTTTTGAGAGTTTTGCTCCGGCTGGTTTTCACAATGCTGGAAACCATCTGAAAGAATTGAACCATCTTCTCCCACTGCTCCTTTACTCTCCCCATGGCATCCATTCCTTTGATCAGCATATTTATGGTAGTTTTAAAGTCAATCTCTTTCAGTTCACAATTTCTCATAGTAGCCAGGATGTCTGTTAGTTCCTTCTGGTTCTTCTCTAGGTTCTCCACAAACTTCTCATAGGTCTCTCTTGTCTTGTATTGTGCATTCTCTGTGGCCTTCTGAGAGGAACTCATGTTGGATGGAGAATTTGTGATGTCTTTGCTTTTCCAATCAAAAATATGAGCTGACTTGATCAGATCCAAGACCTCTTGTATTATTATAGCACTTTTGTCTTTACCACATTTGCCATCAGGTGCATATCTTGCCAGCTGGCTGCATATTTCCATGCCATCTTGGCTTATCTTCATAGCTTGATTCCTTGCTGGGCAGCTTGGGATTTTCTTCAAATCATCAGTGATTCTTTTTAACTGTCCATTGATGAAATCACTTTTTGAACGTTTGTTCTTCTGATCATACAGATTTGTCCAGTCAATGTCATCTTCCTCATTATACACCTTTATCAGCAGCTGGATATTCTGGACACATTTTAAAATTTCAGCAGACTTACTATAGGCATTTATTTCAGCAACCAAATCTCTTTTGCTTTCCTGATCTCTAACGTATTTCAAAGTACCCATCATTCTAGTTGCAGACCACATGCTTCTCACTGGGTGAGTAATAACAGATTCCCCTCCAGTAATCAGGCCTGTAACGTTTGGTGTTATCCCACTAACTCTGTCCATACCAAACATTTCCCAATGCAGAGCTTTCTTCTCAAGACCCTGATCCAGTTCCCTCTCTAAGGCACTCACTGCCTTCTGAGTCCTTTCCTTGGTCTCTTTAGCTGACTGTTCCCTCAGTTTACTCTCTTCCATCTTCTTCTTGACTTCTTCCATCTCTTCCCCATTAAAGTGCTCTGCATTCACACACGCTTCCAGCAGCTCTTGGATGATACTGATGACATCAGTGAATCGCTTTTCAGTTGCATCAGACAACTTCAGACATTCATCTGCAATTACTCTGATATTGTCTAGCTGATCTGGAAGATGTGCTTTGATAACTTCATCATTGCCTTGGAACAGAATCTTCACAGCTGTCTTCATGTAATTTGGAACTTGGGCAGTATGGAGGCGAATCTGATCCATGCTCGTATGGGCCGCATTAAAATCCCAAACCAACCAGAGTTACACACTTGCATGAGGCAAGCGCGAAAGGAATCAGGATATCTGATGAATTTAAAACCACCTTCAGGGGGATTTTTATTGATAGAGAAATCTGTTGAGGAAGAGATGAAAACCAGCTCTCCCAGGATGGCTATGGATAGAGGTGCTGGAGTCAGATACTCTTCCCAGTTGGCATAAGGCTGCATTATAAGTTTGGTTTGGTTCCTCATGTCCTCAGCAGTGGTAAGGCTTTGAGTAGATTTTGAGATTGCAGAACCCATTGATTTTTCTGTTCCTGCGTGCTCAAAGCCAAGACAACATTTTTAAAGAATTATACAAATCCCTTTTTTTTTCTATTTCTATAAAGAGAAAAAAAAAATCTTCAGAAATAATGTGAACTTTCAAAATAGGCCAACTTTGTCTACGTCAAAAATATAATTTAGATATGCAACCAACAGCACATTTTTCAATGTCGGCTCTTGGCTAGAGAAGAAGATAGTTTATGATGAAAAAGCATCAATGAGTAGATTGTTATAATGGTTGATACAATTCAATGTGCTCTATGGAGAGATCCTACTTTATATAAAAAAAGTAATTCAAATGTAAAGAATTGAATAGTGCATAGATTTAATTCATAGGCTTTTATTTACTTTATTAGGTCTCCATATATTTATTTATTTATTTGACAATACATTTTAAAGAATGGTAAAGGGGAAATATAGAGTAAAATTTAGTGAAATAACCAGATAATTACTGTAGTATAATGTTTTCAGTAATCCTGCAGAGACACCACATAATTACATTAGATTAGTTCAAATATCTTTGCACTCAGAATTTGCAATTAATATGAGTAATTAAAAATGTTGTCCAGAAATGGTGTCAACCTTTGCCAGCAGAACAATAACAGGTTGAAAACTAACTATAGATAATTTGGCTGGCAAAATTACATGAATTTATTTGTTTATTTATTAATTGACAATAAATCTATTAACTTTTGAATAGCACAGAAACACTCATAAAAAAAAAAAAAAAATCTGTAGCATCTGATTATTAGCTCAGGCAGGAAAAATAGACATAAAGATCCCCGCCTCACCTTTCAAAAGTGCATAATGTGGATTTCCAAATTAGTTTTGGGTTTAATTCTTCACTTTTCTGCTAAAGATTTAAACTCTTAAAAATATATGGTTATAATCATTTGAATCTAATTATATCATGCTAGCTACACTTCAGCTTAACTGCTTTCATTAACATTTAAATTCATTATAATTCATTAATACTGCAAAATAACCAAAGTAGTTGCCTTACCCTGTCGAAATGCCAGATGCTTTAAGTTCAGGTCTGTTAACAGTATGATAGAAAGGATGAAGCTGCAGATGCTTTTATATGTTGTCTGCACAAGAAGAAACCCCCTAGTTTTCCCCAAGTCCTTTGCATGAGTGAGGTAATTCCATTATAAAGTATAAAATGCATTTAAGGTGATACACACAAAGCAGTTTGGCCATTAAAACCATAGGGGATTTCTATGGTGGTAAGCTATAAAGGCATCTAATATTACATTGCTCAAATACCCCGGTCCTCAAGAATGACAAAGCATCTACGTTGGAAAAGAAAGAAACAGAGATAAAGAATGTGTATCTCATACATTTGCAATTACGAAAATGTATCTTACTCTAGAAATGGTCAAATCCAACTGTCATGTCATTTCATACCAAATCTTATATGTTTGTTATGTTTTGGGGTTAACTCACACCAAAATAATTTGATTTGTTTTTTGTTTTTACAATGTAGACATGGGAATGATTTTTTAAAGTACTAAAGAGCGGTTGTTATAAACCTGACAAACAGTTAGAAAGAGGAGGATTTGCATTTTTTGGTAATCTCTTAATCGGGTACTGGATGTCTAAGTTTTGAAAAGAGTATAACTGAAAGTCAGAAGGAATATTTGGGTGTGCAATATGTTTTGATATATTAGGTAGGCAGCATGCCAAGACCCTGCATCATTAGCTCTCAGAAATCTGGAATGCAATAACATGCATTTTAGTTAAAGGACGAGTTAATATTATAAATGCCTGGGCATCAAAAATGAAAGGTTAACTTGAGGATTTCTCTAAAGATTAAATACAGACCTACTACAGGACATCAAAATGTTAGTGTCCTAATGGAGATCAGTTTAGAGAAGAAGGGGACTGTCTTTTCACTCCAAGAAGCTATTCGAGACTGACTTTCAGTCTGTGTTGGTTGGTGACATGTAAAACTTGATGTTTTGGCTTCCTTTGGAATTATTTTCCTTGTAGAATAAGAAATTATACAAACTGAGAATATGCTTTTTCAAAGCAACATCTGACTCACTCTCGTGCTGTATCCTATACCGATATGCAAGGCTGAGACTCTCAGAATGATGCAGTTTATTAAAAGCAAATATAGAAACAGGACAAGACACTAGAGAACATCCAGTTGAAAACCAGAACCAAGCACATATACCAACTGAAGGACCTGACCGGGAAAAAAAGAAAAACAAGGTATTAAATGCACAAAGAACAATGTGGTTTACAAGAAACAAAACAATCAGGCAACGGAAAAGGAAACAGAAACACAAAGCACAAGATACAGGACTAATGAACAATTACAAAACACAAGAACTAATAACTCAAAATGACAGAATATTATAATTATGTACTGATATTGAGAACAATATCATTTTAGTGTGATATTGCTAATCCTTCGCCAGTCACCTTACTCATTACCTTACAATATTTGTCATCAATACCCTTTGCATCACGGGAATTTTCTATGATTTCAAGCTCCAAATACAGTGACTTAATGTATTTTTAAATTTGTTGTATACTACTGTATTTGCAATAACGGCCCCCGTGGCGACATTCCATTGAGGTTGTTTCTACAATGCCACAACAGCTTGGGACAGACTATACTGGATGTGTTAATGTTGTAAAGATTGTCAAATGTGTTTGCCCTTTGTGTCTGAAACAGTGTGAGGCTTTGAGTATTACTGTACTGTACATCAGAAATATACTGGGGTGTCAGTTTGCTGTCCGCATTCATTGTAGATAGTATCGTGGATTATAATGGGTTCTACAGTATATTGTCTTTTGTTGTGCCGCGCCATGATGCTCACATCCGAGGAAGACACTGATCCAGCGGGGCAGTGCTGCACGTTTATGGGGTTAGATTTCTGCCACAATTCTGCATGCAAAAGATCATGTTTTAAGCACACAAAAGCGCATATTGCACTTTCGTGATCTGTGGAGAAAATATCCATCTCGTAAAGAAAAAAATTAATCTTTAAATCTATTTTGAATTTAAAATAAGTTTTTGGATGTCTGCAGACCTTCTCTTTTGCATGTGCAACATTTTTATATTTAATAATTTATAATTGATATAGAATTATTCATGAAGACTGGAAGTGAAAAATGTCTTATATGCAGGTGTACATAATTATTATGCAGATTTTCTATTATCGAAACATGAGCCAAAAAAATGTATTTAACTCAGACTAAAAGTAAAAACTTATTAAATGGCCATGAGAAATATTCTAAACGTAATGCTATTCTAGAATTTGCAAAGTTAATGCATAAACATTGGACAGCAAAATGCTCAGTGGGTCAGCAAGGTCAGTCAAAAACGTGGAGAAGAAAAGATGAGAAAGTGAAAGTCGTGACATTTGCCAAGTATGGTGTCCCATACTCAGAATTGGTGCTCTGCATTTAACCCATCCAAGTGCACACACACAGCAGTGAGAAGGGAACACACTGTGAACATACACCCGGGTAACTAGTCCAAGTCTCTAACCTTCAGGCCAAAGATGCATGTTAACTGTAAAAGAAATAGGAATTAAGGTGAAGAATGCAACTGTGATTTCAATTGTGAAATCATCAGAAACCATTCAGTCTCCAGCACCACCATTTTACAGAACTTTAACTTACAAAATCCTAAAATTGACCCCATTTAATAATAATCAAATACTGAAGTGTAGTTATACATACATACATACATATACTGTATAGGCTTTATAGACAGATAAGTTCAGAGTAACTTGAAGTACCAGCACCACATCCTCTCATACAACTGTTTGAAGAATTTTTCTTACAGAATCTGGCAGCAAATTTTGGGAGTTCATTTTTTATATATATATATATCTGTAGAAGATAACCTGCTTAATAATGGGGGAAGTCGTGGCATAATGGTTAGAGGGTTGGACTCCCAATTGAAGGGTTATGAGTTCTAGTCTTGGGCCGGACAGAATTGTGGGTGGGGGTAGTGCATGAACAGCTCTCTCTCCACCTTCAATACCACGACTTAGGTGCCCTTGAGCAAGGCATTGAACCCCCAACTGCTCCCCGGGTGCCGCAGCATAAATGGCTGTCCACTGCTCCGGGTGTGTGTTCACAATGTGTGTGTTCACTGCTCTGTGTGTGTGCATTTCGGATGGGTTAAATGCAGAGCACAAATTCTGAGTATGGGTCACCATACTTGGCTGAATGTCACTTCACTTCACTTCATAATTATGCACACCTGAATATAACACGTTTTTCAAAGTGGTTTTAAGTGATTAAATACAAGATTAATAGTAGTTGTAAATGTGCTGAAAAAAAAATCAGTATACCAACTTGCATAATAATTATACATGCACTGTATTTTCCATCTTCCTCTGTCATCAGCAAAGAATGTTGTGATTGGTTGTCAAGGCAGCCAATCAGAATTTAGCAGCCTTGATTGGCTGTAATTATGACATATTGTAATTGTATTGTAACCTTTGCAAGTCTCTCTTTGATGCTCAAGTTGATCAAACCACTGACATGTGCTCCAATTACAAACAAGCCAGGGGACATATTGAGAACATTGAGTGGTGCCTAGAAAAATCTGAGATGATAATTAAAGAAAAACTGGGATCTCTTGATGAATGCATGGAGCGATTTACAAAAGAAAAAAGAAATTATGAGCAGCAGAAAAAAGAAAAATATATGTCCACGGATAAATTAAAAACAGAGAACAATTCTGTGAATAATTGTTACAGAACGCCAAAGCAGCTTTGTAGCAGGCAAAAAAAAAAGTGTAGAATCCGCCAAATATGCCTTAAAAGTACATCAAGATGGGAAAAACCTAAGTGATGAATTAATGATAGCAGGGACAGCACTGCTTGCTTTACCATTTATTGGATGGATTTCTGGTGAGAAATCTCTTTTTGATCCACTACTATCATCATCCTAAAGAGTACAACTAAACACCATTTGTGGCTAATGTAATTTCTTGTTTTTCCTCCAGGTTCAATCATGATCTGTAATGGAGAACATGTAATTAATGAGGCTTCAATGGCTATCAGGGATGCTGAAGATGAGCTTCAGTGAATGAGAGCAGCAAGAAGGTGCTTTATTACCAATCCAGGATCTGTGGCATACAGAATGAGATTGAAGAGACTGATAAGGTGCTGAAGAAAATTCAGAGGGAGACTGAAGAGGTGAAGCAGCATCTAGAGGTCACAGCTGCATTACAAGAAATGATCAGGAAGGCTATGAACCCAGTGAGTGTTCTTAAGGGAAGAGTCACTGTACTGGAGAGACAAACACAACGATTTATCCTCTGGCAGCCTGTGATGAAGGCCATTAAGGATGTGATGAAGGCAGCAGAAAATGTTGCAGAGGATCAGATCCTCCACAGTCAGTATCTGGTCTCACCCAATAATTCTGAATAAGAATGCTATTACTGATCATCAAATAATTGTACAATGAATACAGAAAATGCTGTATGTATGTAAGAAGAAACAAACGACAATAAGACAATGGCCAACCTCAAAGTATTATAGGGAATCCCCTGTACATATCTGTCTTTTTCATACTGAAATGTAATGAGTGATGATCAGAGACTTTAATAATAATTTATTGTTTGTGTATTATGTTTAACATTTTCATTTACATTTTATGCTATTTGATTGTTAAAAAATAAATGTTTATTTATTAACAAGTTTAGTGTGCAGTTTTACAACAAATAGAAATGTACTGTATGAAAATTGTTATGGATATATACGTTTTTTTAAAATGTAATGTTTAATAATGTGTTTGTAGTTTTTATAAGTGTCCACTAGTGGACGCACAAATACTACCCAAGTACATAGATGACAAACCTTTTTTTTTTTAAGTTTATTTAACTGCAAGTTGACCTTTGTCTGCAGTATATACCAAGTATTTTTGTTTTTTACATTTAAATGTGCATTTATGCATTTAGCAGACGCTTTTACCCAAAGTGACTTACAAGTGCATTCAGGCTATCAATCTTTACCTATCATGTGTTCCCAAAAGTATACTTTTATATAGGCTCCTAGAAAGTGGGCCAATTTAGTCCCAAGGAGAAGTAGTACACTTATATTTGCATACATAAAGTATATTTAAAAATATACTTGAACTTTACTTAAGTATACTTAATAAGATAAACTTAAAGTATACTACTTTTTGGTAAGGATACTTCATTTTCATGACGGGCAGTATAACATTTCCTCAAGTAAATCACAAGTAACCAGCAGATGGAGACATACACTTTTACATAGAACTTGAATTGAGTTTCTTTCATTCATTCAATTTCAAAGATGATCTTTTTACAGACAGCATGTTTGTCAATTACTGTACATTTGCATTCCTAATGATACTTTAGAGAAATATAGTGTCTCTTTGAGGTTTGAATAACCATTACAGGGTTATATTCATTATTTTAAAATAGCACATTGTGTCACATATGACATAAAATACAATTATTAATAGTAAGAATAACATTGCTGAACAAAATAACAATAGGCTTGAAAATAGGCTGTTTTGGGTTTGGATCATCATTAGAAAATCCACCTTGGGTGTTACCCATCAAAAAGACATTGACAAATTACCACTCTTACGCAAAAGAAAATATATATTTTTTATATATTAACAATTTGGTATAAATAATTTGTTGTATGTTGAAAACATAATAATATAACGTGTTCCTCTATACCAATAGATTGAATATTACATAAGGAATTGCCACTTTACATATATTGAAAAAACATGTGAAAATACAAATATATTGTAAATATATTGTGATATATATCCATGTATTTTTATTTTTATATATAACACATAGAGTACTCTATAAATTAAGACATGTCAGATCTCATTTTTCATCCACCAATTTGCCGTGACTTTAAAAAGACATCGATATGTCCAAAAATCCAAAACCTTTATCACATATATTATCACACTTGATTTATTTGATCACATATTTCTCACATACATTTTTCACATATATTTATATATATATCAGATGTGTATGCATACCACAAATAATGTTCAACTTCATGTAAACCCAGCATTAACTGTCTTGCTATATAAGTAGTTTTCAAATACATTCTCCAGTAAATTTCCAAATACTTATTGTTTTGTAAAGGCTGATAACACATTCAGTAACAAAGAAATAAATGCGTATGTATATACGTATATAGAAACGCAGTGGGTTTAAGCACATAAACTTTAACCATTTTATGTAATGCATCATTTGCTGTGCAGCTGTGACGTAATTAAACCTGTTGTCATGTGTTCATGTGTTTTTCTGTGTATATGACAAAGAAAAAAAAATTATTAACTCAGAATACATAATGACAAAAATACACTTTAGCTGCACTTGGATTATAGACAAAATGACACAATGCTTACACATTTAAGAAGAGATATGCAATTATTCATTGCATTGTCATTGCATCAACTTAAAAGCTAAACACATCTGGAATTATATTCATTCAAAAGTTAGATTTACAATATAAGTCTAATAAAGACATGAATGTAGAAGCAAATACGTCGCTTGTGTATTCTGAAATCACAAAGGACGTTAGCAAGGTTTGTTTCCTGTAGCACTGAATCCAGTGAATTTCCTGTGACATTCTTTCATGATTAAGCAAAGATTGATGAAGAAAAACAAAGATGGAGCAGCAGGGGTCAGACATACTCTTTTACACCGTGACCTTTTTCAAAACCACTTCTGCATACTCATTAACCAGCACTAGATTGGCTTCTGCCCTCGCTCTTCTGGACATCATTCTTCTCTTCTTCATTATGAAACGGAGGATGAAGATCAGGGCTACAAGACTCAAACTGGAAAGCAGCAGTACCAATCCAAGAGCCAGAAGGTGTGACAGACCACTCGTATTGTACTCCAAATGATCCCACAAACCCACCGACACAACACTCAAACCAACCAGGGTGCCCCAAACAGCAAAGGCCAACATACAGGAGCCACAGGACAGCTCCGCTCCCCCCGTCACCACCGTGACACCTGCCACAGAAACCAACCCATTTGGGAAAATCACCGTTTCCGACTTTCGATCATATTTCACGGTTTGGCTTGGGTTAGAATCAGCAGGAGCCGCCATCATTAATGAACTTGAGTAAGATCTTTCCAAAGTTGCCTGCTTCTCCTGTTGATGTATGCGTTTTATAAACTCCTTGATGATTTTAACACGATAAAGATCTTAGAAAGCTGTTGTCCCTCCAGACTGTGCTTCTTCTGTAATCGTAAACTCTTCTCACAGGGATGTGTCAGTTATTTCTAAAAGCACAGAATACACATCAGCATATTATACACAGAAAATGCCACTGTGATGAATACAAATTGTGTTATAAATTATAGAAACACTACTGTTAAGTCAACCAATATCCATGTATGAAAATATAGACCATCAGTTTATAAATATATAGTTCTCATTGTAACAAGAAAATTGATGGCGATGTTGTCTTTCTTGGTTTCATTGTCAAAATAATGTATCAGTATCTTATAAACATGGGATAGTCCACCCAAAAATGGAAATTCTGTCATCAGTTACTCACCCTCATGTCGTTCCAAACCTGTGAGACTTTCGATCCCTTGTGGAACTTAAAAACAGATATTCTGACAGATGTTTACTTTCTATGGAAACCAAAACTGGTTAGCAACATTTTTCAATATACAGGTTTGGAACGACATGAAGGTATGTAAATGAAGACAGAATAATTGAGTTAGCTGTTCCTTTAAGTGACATCAAAATCAAAAGTATGCTTTATATATATATATATATATATATATATATATATATATATAAACATATAAAACATATAAAATGCATAAATGAATATTTAGTTATCAAATTCTCACCTTTTTTTCCTGCTTGTAAAGAGTCAAACCAACAAGTCTTCATTCCAAAACATGAAGAAAAAACACTTCTTTTGCGAATAAAAATGTTTAATCTAAGCTATTTTTTAATCTAGTTTTTTTTCCTCAAATTCATCAGTGTAAAAAAGTTTGTCAGTGTTTTCTCTCGGGCAGAAAGACGCTGAATGGCAGTGCAGTGCTCTACAGTCATTCACATAGTGCTTCACTGCATGCAGACCAGCCTGTACCCACCACAGAACCGGTGGACTGCTGTTTTTATTTGCCTTATCATTTGTTTGTTTCCATCGCCCTTTGTGTCCCAAAGGAAAGCGATGTCTGTCATTAGACCTCATTATGACCCATTAACTTGTATTTATCTAAGACCCCCTCCCTTCCTCTGCTCCCACCCTCCCTGCTGCCTTTGCTTAAGAACCGGCTGGATTTTAAAAAGAGGTATTGTTTTCTAAGCACAAGTTTGTTTTTTCTTTTGAAAGAAAAATGTACTCTTTGGTCTCCCTGCCCTTTTGACATTGCTTTCGCTAACACTGTTTGAGTCACTATTTGCTCATTTCTCATAATCATTTCCAAGCACAAGAATTATCAGACGCCATTTGGCTTTTTAGTGATTTAAACTCTTAATTTCTTTATCAGTGAAACATGTTCTTGTTTAGGTAAGATCTATTCATTTAATGCACAAGTTGATCGGTTCTATCCTGAATAGCATAAGATGTCCATTACACATTTGAAAACGCCATGACGTCAGTAAACACTTGCATAAGAGGGTGTTTCCTTACAAATCTTGGCACACTGTTGTATGTAATGAGTGACAAGTCAGCTTATTTGATGTGATCCATCTCCAGAAGGGAGAATAAAGTATTTTTGACAAATTGTGTAATAAGTTGTCATTTGCAATTTTTCCAGATTTACCCCACTGACACAAAACCACAGTCACAGAACCGCCACAACAACATCTAGCTAAATCTGCTAGCCCCAGCGATCCCTGCATGTCACAAGATGCTTTCAAGGTGGGCACCTTGTAATTAGCTCTGATGGGTAATCCAATAAATGCGCTCTTTCAATTCCTGGAATAGCACAGAGAATATCCCTGTACTAAAAAGGGAAGACTGAGGTATGGCTGGCGTTTCCAAGGGAGTTAAATAAATCCAGGCCGATTAAAGGTAGGGCAGACCTTTATCGGGTAAAAGTTTTAGAGAGTATCAAATGCAGCTTGAGATCTCATTGTGTGACCTGATGAGATGAAATTTAATAGGACAGGGAAAAAGTCCAGACGAAATGTGAAGGTTACCTTTTTTTTCTTCAATTTGGGCATTCAGAAACAAAGCTTGCATTTGTCCATGTGCATGTGTATGATGATTATACAGTACAAAACATACAATACAATTGAATTTATATAGCACAATTTTAAAACAGCCAAAGATGAGCAAAGTGCTTTACAACACTATAACTATTACCAATTTTGAAGCACACAAACAACAATAAATACAATAAAGCAATAAACAATAGAGCAACAATAAAGCACAAGCTGTAAACGGGGAGAAGTTCCTTAGAACAGAGTCACAAAGCAATAGATCAAGGAATATTAAACGCCATAGAAAATAAATAGGTCTTAAGAGTGGACTTAAAAACAGAAAAGGTCAAGACAGTTCTAACGTGAGACTGGAGACTATTCCATAGTTTTGGACCAACAACAGAAAAAGCACAGTCACCTCTGGTTTTTAGTCTTGTCATAGGCACTCGCAATGTAGCAGAATTAGTAGATCTGAGTGATCTTAATGGACTCGATGACAGCTTAATTTCATAATTTCGTAATTTCCCCTCCGTTTTAAATTCTTATTATCCAATGAAAGGACACATTTTTGTGAATTTTTCAAATAAAACATCAAAAGGATTAACAATGCAGATAAATTTTCACAGCTTTTTTTGATCATATTTACCAAGGGTGCCAATATTTGAGGGCATGACTGTACATGTCAAACTGACCCTTACCACAAACTTAACCTAACAGCTTACTAATAATGAGAGTTAGTTCTAATACCTAAATGAAAGTATCCAAACTGAAATATACAAAATACATGCAATATATCTTCAGTGCTCTGAGATGCTCTCAATGCATTCTCCAGTCCGCTAGGATGAATTTATGATAGGATGAATTTATTGGATTACCCACAACAGTTTATGAGCAAGTGTCAAAGTTAAGGCCTTAAACCATTATGGTATGGACAACATCCAGTCAGTGAGCAAGATAAAGTCATGTTGCTTGAGTTTGACACTGAAACTGAAAAGCATGCACAGTAAATTAGAAAACATGCAACAGAGATAGAGAGAGAGTGAGGGCAATATAACTAATAAAAGACAGATGGCATGAAAAGTTGTAGAGAGGTGAGATGTTCAGGAATAAGATTAAAAGAGGGACGCTTCCTGGAAAAGAGGGTATGACATATGTCAGGTCCAGGCTTAACTAACGCTGATTACTATATGCAATTGAAATAAAATCAAACAAGTCCCAGAGGTGTCTTGAACTGACCTCAGTGAACTTGATATCAGACATCAGATTAACATTCAGTGAAAGTGTTGACAGTTCGTGAGATGAATTCAACTGAAGATAAAACAAATAAACCTAATTTATTTTTTAACCCATCCATTGAACCTGTCTGATGTTGCCATTTGTAAACTTTAGTAAGAAATTATGTGTCAACCTAAGGAAAAATAAGTACGTCTCTACTTCAAGGTCTCTATTGAAACATCACAAAAGGTCAGTTTGTTTGTCTGGATGCCGCGGTCTGTGCCAAAATGCTCTGATGTCACATTAAGAGGACTAAGACTGTCATGCAGTTGAGGACATGGCTGTATCTTAAGGACTTGTTGTTACTGACATTACTGCGCTTTTCATTTAAGCATTAGCATAGTTTCAATCGCTTATAGTAATTGGTGTGATATCAGTCAGCTGTGTAATCCAAACATAATATGAGGGCAACAAAGAAAGATTTGCACCCAAGGATCTCTGGAGTTAAGCTAAAAAGTTAATTAACTAATTAACTGGGTGAAAAAACAGTACAATTACATCTTTATATGACAAATGTGATATATTTTTTTAATTATGCTATTTGTAACAATAGCTGGAAATTACACTATTATGTATCTCCATGCAATATATAAATTCATTGCTAAGAAAAACAACATTATGCATTGGAAAACCGTACTGACTTGTGCAACGTTTTCTTGATCCATTTCACAATTTCAACAAAACCTAAAATACAGTAACAATAGTTATGATAGTTACAATATACAGTAATGTCACAATGACATTTAAGTTAACAAAATAATGCTTGATACGTCACCCAGACTAAAAACTGTTCTGTGTTCTGGGTTATTACTGTAATCATTTATGAAAGGGGCAGTCCCAAGCTGTTGATTTGGGGCACAGAGGCTCAGCCATGTCAAATCCCTCTTTAACGACTTAAACCTGCATTCAAAGGTAACAGCCTAAATTCACCTGCCCCTCCCTCACTCACTAACCCACCAATCAGCATCCAACGTCATTGATGAGCTGTTATTCTTCCCTCTACATTTGAGAGCTTAATCACTACGGATGCTGTTCTTCCTCTGTTAACACTTGGGTGTTACATCTATCAATCCATCTGTCTATTATTTCTAAAAAGGAGAACTAAACACCAAGATTTTATGGGACATTAATTACAGGCACCCAACAAAAGAGACATTCTCTGGGAACATCTCAGCAAGAGCAGCTGCAGAATATACTGTAGTGTATCTCTGGTTGGGAAAGGAGGACCTGACAAAAAACACTTCCTGAATCCCAACCTGTGCTCTCCACCAGCAGCCAAAAATGGGGAATGCCAAAAGCAGTGCTATGTCCAAGGAGATCCTGGAGGATCTCAAACTCAGTACCAAATTCTCAGAGAATGAGCTGTCACAGTGGTACGAGAACTTCAAGAAGCAGTGTCCGTCTGGCCGTATCACACCAGAAGAGTTTAAAAGGATCTACGAACGCTTTTTCCCAGACAGTGATGCCACATCGTATGCCCAGCATGTCTTCCGCTCCTTCGACACGAATGATGATGGAACACTGGATTTCAAGGAATACATCATTGCTCTACATATGACATCAACTGGGAAGACGGAGCGGAAGCTGGAGTGGGCCTTTTCACTCTTTGATGTTGACAAGAACGGCTACATCACCAAGTCAGAAGTGGCAGAAATCTGTCAGGTCGGTCAAATGTTGGTGAACCAGTCTTCATTTGTGGCACTGTTGTGTGACTTCCCTTTAAAATCATAGCAAAAATGAGTTATATATTTGTGTAGGGGGAACTGGGGCTAGCTGACAGTTTTCCAATTTTCGTTTTTTTTTCTGAGAGAGATAAAAAGATTACTAAATGCATGTTTGTGACAACATGCCCCTATATCCAGGGTATACTGTCACACCGTATGTTGTCACACAAAGACAAATACTCACAATGGAACCTGCCATTAACTGAACAGCTTACATCAAAAGAAAGAAAGAAAGAAAGAAAGAGAAAGAGAGAAAGAACATAAACACATGTGACATGCACATGCAAGAAAATGTGACAGTTTACCCCAACTAGATATTTATGATACTTCGTCCCCTTGGAATTATAATTTTCTATCTGACATTTTTGTCAAAATTGAGTTATTCACATATTCTTATTGTCAAAATTGAGTTATTCACATATTCTTATTCTCTGACAATTTATTTACATTATGTGATGTTTTATTTTAAGTTGTGTGCATTTTGGGATTTTTTATTGAAAAAACAAAAAGGTTCTATCTACAGAAGTCTATGGAACACAAAAACTTTAAAGCTCAATATCTCAAAACTACTCAGAACGCAGATAGAACCTTATAATTCCAAGGGGATGACTTGTCCTAAAATCACAGTTGAACATTTTGGTTGAACACTGCCTTAATTATATAGTTGACTCTTTTCTAAATGTCTCCCAGTTTGGTTTAGTTTTATTGTGTTCTCTTGTTTAAAGCTGTTACAAATGTTTTAGAAACAAAATTCACAAACTGTTAGTAGTATACTTCTGACATCCGACTCAAATCCTTATAGCTACTGAAGTACAGCCCTTGTGACAACTTGCCCCATCTCTCTTATATATACAGTAGTGCTCATGCTAATACATTCTAATCTTTTTTATTGATCAGGAATCACATATTCTGCATTTAACCACTGAACCAGACATTCAGTTTTCCCTCTATTCTCTCTCTCTCTGAGTTTTGTTCAGTCAGCACTGAACTGACACAGAATACAAGGCCTCGGTAAAACGAAAGAAGCCGAATGTCTTATGAGCTTTGACTGAAGGAGCCGTTGCCTTGGAGCATGGCTAATGCAATCGGTTGAATCCCAGAATAATTCATCCGATAAATGGTTTAGCTTGAACAATAAACGTACGCGGAGGCTCTTTCAAACGCAGCCAGCCATTAGCACAGAGACAGGTGGGTGGGGGGATTACAGTTTAAGATACTAAATGCTGGATATGTGGGTTGCAGAAGTCACAATAAACAGTGGGAGCACATGGGCTTAAATTGCACATTATATATCTAACAAGACAAACACACACACACACACACACACAAAAATGCTTCTTCTATGTGTTTTATCAAGCAGCAAAAGATGATTATGAGACAATATAGAATCAGGGGAAACTTTTCTTTGCATTGTTTACCAGTTTAAGGCATTTGTGGATGCATCAAAATGGTTATCCTAACACAGCTACACACCATTAGGTCAGATCGACCTTTGACCTTATAATCAGGCTGGTGGTTCATTAGTGTAAATGTCACTGTCATCATGCCAGTGACTGAATGCAAAAGAGCATTAAAGACTGAGCTGCGCCGAGGCCATGCAGTGTGTGGTTTGGCTCTGCCTCTAATCTGTGTTATTCTTATGTGTGTGTTAGAGATAAACATCTCACCGGCTCACTGGACCACTCAGATCCAGGTCAGCTGTGATCAGGAGAAACTAAAGTCTATGTAGATGACCCTTGGCATTAGTGGTCCTAATCTATGATGATAACCTCCAGACAAGCATTATAGTAGACACTCCAATTAACTAATGGATGTGGCTCTCACAGGGATTTGGGTCAAACATTAGGTTGCCTGTATTGAGATGAGGTGATTAGTTTTGGTGTGTTTGGGGAAAATGCTATAGCAATTGGAAATGGTGGCTACACTATATTATTAGTATAAAATAATTACAAACAACACACACAGACACTGGGTTTCCAAAAAAAAAAAAAAAAAATTCTAGCCATATACAGTATCTCTATGTCATACACACTTGAGTCCTCATAAACCATTTGAACCTTCACACACACACACACACACATTCACATGTAATAACATTACAGATGAAATGGCAAATAGCAAGAAATGAATTTTCAGCTTTTAAATATAAATACAATAATTAATATTTAAGTATATTAAAATATAATTTAATTAGTTCAAGTTGTCATTGTGATATGCTTCATAATGGCCAGCGTTTCAAGAATGTACATTGACAGAGAGATGTTTATTATGTTTATTACGCAGATTATTAGTCTCAGAATTTGTCTTTCCTCTCTCTTCTCACCTCCACTTTTCTTCTTTCTCTCATTGATCCTCAGGCGATCTTTAAGCTGATCCCCAAAGATGAGCAGGAAAATCTTCCTGCAGATGAGAACACTCCTGAGAAGAGAGCGGACAAACTCTGGTCGTTCTTCAATAAGAAAGATAATGGTAATATTATGGGTTTTTTATTTAAATTCATATAAACTGTAAATTATCTTATATATTATATGTATCTAATATCTATCATCCATGGACACATGATAAAAGATTTAAGGGTGTTATTTGAATATATGGTTGCATTTCCTTGTGATAAAGCAAAAACGGTGCCATGGTAATGTCAAAGGGCTGCTATTAAAAGACTGAATGGTCTTTGTGTGTTTGTCCAGTAACATTGAGTGTTGACACTCTTCCTGTTTTTCTTTCAGAGCGACTGGCTGAGGGTGAGTTTATTCAAGGCGTTCTTGACAATGATGGCGCAATCCACCTTATTCAATATGAGCCCAAAAAGTAATAGTAAAACGAGAACAATAGCACGTTCTTTTGCGGTCCTATCATTTCCTTTGGCTATGTGCTTTCCCCCTTTTTCTTTTTACCCACTTTGTTTGTTTTTAATTTTTACAATCTAGGCACATCGCTCCTTTTTCTTGTATTAGTGCGACATGAATCATTTTGTAAATATTTGAAAGCCTATTAACTTATAGTTTAAATAGTAATATGTCACATCTGGGAACATGATAACGTGCTGAAATGTGTGAAATGCTGTATTTCGACCAAAGAAGAGTTTCTGGCAGATGAAATTATGATACTCTTGAGCTGAAAACAAACGTTTCCTTAATGAATCAAAGTGAGAACCAGATAATTCATGTTTTTCTTGTCAAATAAGTAAAATACAGATGAAAGCCAATGAAACCACAAGGATGTGTGGAAAAACTAAAAAAATATAATTTCGTTTTATCCAGGATGATAGAACAATAATGTTTGCCATTTATATTATGCAAATCTGTTTTTGATGTCAACTGCTGTAGAATAAAACTTACATTGTAAATGCTACTAAGAGTTTGTGTGTAATTGATTTGGTGAAGAGTTCAAGTAAACTGCTGGAATAGGCAGCACATTAATCTCTAACGCTCGGCTAGCTGTCCAGAGGTTTAACATGTATGTGCCAATATTTACCCATAATCCTGGATTATCTTTGTGTGTGGCAATGCATGGCAAAGTTGGGCCAGATTTATACTTTATGCACACAGGTAAATGTGAGTCCGTATATGAGTAGGTTTGCAATACATTGTTGGAGAGAGTTCGTTAAGATCTCTGAAAGATCTTGATATTACAGTTTACTAACTGTTTGTTCCCTCAATGTCTTAGTCCAATTTAGGATTACTGACATAATCGCCTGTCCAACATCGCAAAGAAGACTTTCCAAAATCTCCAACTTCCTAGTGCAGACTCTCTCTGTCCATTCCCCATTTTGAATCTCTTTAATATATCACCGTTTACTTTGTTTTGTCATATTGAATAATTTTCATAATTTAAATGATAGACAATAGATGAAAAGACAAGAACACTATAGGAATTAAAGACGGTAGACACAGATACAAGGGACACCGGGAATATCACATTGGACAACAGTAAATGTAAGGAACTCATTTTATAATAAGTGTTATAGTAACTACTATTTACATATACAACTACTATACACAATTAAATAAATCATTTGATACAATACACTTATGTATATGCATGTCGTACTTATTTAAAAACACCTTCCTGGTTGCAACAATTCCACATTTATTAGATATTTATTTCAAGCAATTCTTTAGAATTTACATTATTTTAATATATTTTTTATGATTTGTTATGGTTTGGGTATAAATTCTAAATCAAATAAAGCAAGAAAAAAAAATACAGAGAACATGAGATGTAACTTTTTGGTTAGATTATAACATGAAAATAATACAGGCTTTGTGATCAGTATAATCCACTCAAAAGTCTTATACCTTTCAATATATAAATGACATTTTCCTAAATCCTCACACTTGGAAATCCACTCACACACAGAGGGGGACTCTTTTCTCACACCTACTGTGTGTCTACATACAGTATCTCAAACTGACTGAATTTCAGCCACAGACATATCTGAAAAAAATCATCTAGACATTTTGCATAGACAGTTTTTGCTCATCAGTCAGTTATTCAGGCAAACAAAACAAGCAAGGCCATTGTTATAAAAGCTACAGTAAATATGGATATTTCACCCAAAATGAAAATTCTGTCATCATTTACAGGTCAAACCAAACCTGTGTGACTTGTGACATAAAATAAGATGTTTTACGATAATAAGATGTTTTTTTTCTCCATCCACTGGGCATCAGTGGTAACCAAATCTGTTTGATTACTAACATTCTTCAAGTTTTCACAGACGAAAGAAAGTAATATAGGCTTGGAAAGGCATGATGAGGACTAATATAATGACAAAATTTTATTTTATGGGTGAACTAGCCCTTCAACTCACATCATCCTCGATTAACAAGGAGAATCTATTCCATTCATGGCCTCCTTCATCTCATCCATCTCTCTCTCGCAGTCCTCACATGAATCTTGTCCGCATCCTCCAAACAGTACCAGGGTGGGCACATCGCTCTCTTGCACCAGTCCCATGCTCCCATCGGATGCCCACATAGAGTCTATCATCCCATTTGGGCACTGTAATAGGCGGCTGACAGAGTACAGCCCTCCACCTGGGACCACCTCCTCATAGGACGGAGCGTGGCTTGTAGCACGGGCCTCCTCTAATCGAAGCCTCTGGCGGTGACGCTGCTCAATGACTGTTTTGGTGTAAGAATTAAGGGTCATAACTGCAGCACACATGCAGCAGCTGAAAGACACCCATGCAAGCCTTGGAGTCGAGGAAAAGTGAGGGAAAGAACCATGCAAAAGAAAGAGGAAAATTATATTAGAACTGTGTCAACAATCAGTGAACTATTTCTCAATTCTGATACGTTTTTTGTTTTGCTAATATTTTGATACATTCAAACTGGCATTTCACAGGGATGCCGAAGCCCAGACAACATCTCGTTCATTTTTGAATATATATTGAATATATACATATATCTCCAACATTCTATATTTGCAAACTTGAATGAAATTTGAAAGCTATGGAGAGGGGGAAGATTTTCAGTGAATAATAGATTTTAAATTTAAGTCTGTTCCTCACACAATATTGTTTTATGCTTTCAGGACTTACTATATCACATCCTGATTAGTAATTGCGGGTTATTTTTTATACATAATGTTTGCAAATATAGTTTTATGTTTGTAGTATATATGTATGTATTGACAGGATCTAAGACAAAGGCATTTACATATAAAAATCTTTACAATTCTATATAATATAATATAATATAAGTGAACTCACGCAAATGACCAGCCGTAGTCCCATGTCTGAGGTCTCCAGTCTTTGGGCCCTACAATCACAGTTAGCTGAAATACAGTAGTGTACATCATATGAGCCACCATCCCTAACAGTCCTGAAAGAAATAAAGTAGGGGGAAATCAAAATATTAGACATTAACAATAATTACCAATGACTGCAATACCAAAATGTGCCACAAGAGAGAACCAAGGACCACTAGCTTACCTGAGAGCACTGTGCATATGGCTGCGAAAGCGTTGATTTTGAGCGCATGCATTTCTTTATGAGCGCACAACACTTCCACCCACATGAGTAGAAAGCCCATGCCCAACAAACTGATGTACATGAACTCAGCAATCATTGACAACCACAGAACCCCTGCAGCATTCAGAGAGGAGCACATGCACACAGTTCACTTATATATGAGCACATACTGTACGAAATCAGAAAGCTTTGCAGGCACAGATACACCTACACACATCACTGGTTATATCATTTCACGCATGCACACTGCACTCTCACCATGAGTCTCTCCAGGAGTGAGATCCAAGAACCGACGACATCGTTCTCCTGTAATGTGGCAGAATGAACAAGAATACCAATGGAATCCAATGTCAGACAACCTTGCTGATACAATTATTTAAAAAAAAAAAAAAAAATTATAAAATGTGGCTCTAATATCAGAAATTGGATGTCATTAAAAAAAAAAAAAAAAAAAAAAAAAAAACTCACAACCAGTAATCAAAATGCATATTTTCAAGTGGAGGGTAAGTAAATGATGACAGAATTTTCATTTTGGGTGAACTATCCCTTTAATGCATAGCTTTATGGAAACTGACAAACAAGATTTCATGTGATGATCAGGAACATTTCATGATAATGAGATCCAGTGTCAATTACTGTGGAACATGAAACAACAGGACTACATTGTCAATGGATGTAATACTTCATCATCATTCTGTTTGAGACACTTTTTCTATGGTCCCCATGCACAGTGATATAAATTAATCTTCCTATGATATTTAAATCAGTTTTTTGAACCAATGATTCTGCATGTGTAAGGTTTCTTTTAAAATATGCAGCCACAAAGCAATGTTTTGAACATTGGAAAATCACTTGTGTTACAAGTGATGATGTTTTGTGTCTAGACTGAGTTTTGGAAAATGACATCAATGTTCTAAAATGAGTGCCAAATGAGTGTTTCATTAAAAGTGAATAACCAGCATGAAAGTCCAGCCTAACATCTCCTTTTTATATATTAAAAGTACATAATAGGTTGGAAGTGACATGAGGGTAGGGTGACAGAATTTCTTTGGTGAACTATACTGGTTTGTTGTGTCTTAATGAGACATGTTCTTACCATCAGCATGCTTTTCACAGGACTCCCAAAATCCTGTGTGGAAATATCTGAAAGTATACTTGTCTTCTCCTGTCTCCCAAATGTAGTGCACTGCATTGGCCAATTGTCTTTGTCGAATCCTGGCCAGTTCCTCTCTTCGCTTTGGTAATAATGTTGGTAACATGTTCTGAGGATCCGAGGTGGGGCTTTCTGATGAGAAAAGAGGACAGTAATCTGAATGAGTGCGGTTTGTATCATTTGTAGCATAAGTACTATGTGAGCATTAGTAGAGGGGATTTTTCATTGACTCGTTATTCTGCAGGCTACATTATTACGCCAGTAGGTGACTTTATGAATGAGCCATTCACTCAACCAATATATTCAAAACACTGACTGATAAATACATAAAAGAAACACCACCACTTCTGCTCAGAGACGTGCAAAGGTGAATCTGATGCTTTCATTACGTTTGAAATTTCCATTTGCAGGTCCTTAGCCAAAGCAAATGGCATAATTTTCTTGTTTCCTGAATATTTACTCCCACTGACGTCATCCAGGATGTAGATGAGTTTGTTTCTTCATTAAAACAGATTTGTTGAAATTTGGTATTACATCACTTGCTCACCAATGGAGCCTCTATAGTGACTGGGTGCCGTCAGAATGAGAGCCCATAATCTATTCTAACAGTTCCTCAAGCGAAAAAGCACACAACTTGCAGTATTTCTTTAGAACAGTTTTTACTCATAAAAAGTGCATATGTGCATATTTCTCTTGTGATTCAGATACTTTTTCACTGGAGAAAGCAATATTATGGTTTTAAGGTAACAGCAGCATAAATATATACTTGTTTATTACAAACATAGCTTTTTGCTTCCCTGGAGTCGTGCGGATTACTTGTTTTATCAGCTGTTTGGCTTTTCATTCTGACGGTACCCATTCACTGCACTGGATCCATTGAGGAGCTAGTCACGTACAGTAATGCTAAATTTCTCCAGACCTGTCCTGATGAGGAAAAATCCTCATCTACATCTTGGAAATCTCACATTTTCAGCAAATTCTCATTTTTTGGGTGAACTATTCCTTTAGTGCCATGCTTGCAATCGTGATGTTGGTTTGAATATCATCATGATTGTGATTTATCCCAGGTAATATCAAACCAGAAGACTATATCGTACCTGTAGTGTAAGGTTCACTGTTGTTCTGTCCGCAGTTCTTCATCTTGACAGGTGAAAGGCAGAGAGGTTTGACCACCTTGTGCGTTCCTTCACACCAGTAAGACGTACAGAAAGCCAGCACAGATAGAGCGAGGGCAAGGGAGGTCAGGAAAAGAGAGATCAGGGAGCGAGAACGCCTGGACATGTGGTCCAACATGCTACCAAAGGGAAGGCAGAGCTGGTTTTATAAAGGGCAAACAGGGATCAGTAACCAAACACAAGAAATCTTTGGGAATGAGAATGAAATTGAGAAAATTATATAAAGCAGAAATGAGTAAGAGATCCCTGTGACAGATGGTGGGATAAATGAAGATGTGGATTGATTAAAGGAGAGGGTCAGATCAGGGAAAAACCTTAGTAAGAGAGGAAAAAACAACATATGTCACAGGTGATGACAAATGTGTACATTTTTCTTGTTTTGTTTAAAGAATGCATTTTTAGCACTGTATATTTAGTATTTAGTACATATTTGGTACTTCCCTTCAAAAGCTACATTAAATATTTAAGTTTCGCAGAATATAAAATAAGCTTAGCCCCAATTATCCTATTCAAAATGTTTACAACCACATTTACATATCATAAAAGTTTTGCACCTCAAAAGCACACAGTCACTGTTAGAACAAGTTCAGATATGTTGAAGATGCTAGAAAAACAACTTTTCCAAACTGCTCAGGATAAACAACTATGTCATAATGCTTATTCAGGACAGTATTAAAATAAAAATATATAAATAAAATAACATGCCATTTTAATAATCCCTCTTATTTTGTTAAAATTATTAATATCTTGGATATTGTTATTCATGAGTAATTTATAAGCAGAACTGAGATAAAAACGTGTTTACTTAATTCTGAATAAATGATGTGGAACTATTAATTATTTGCCCTAACGCATCATCCAGTAGCCTACAGCCCTGAATGGGATTAAAAATGAGAAAAGGAAAGAGGGGAATTCGAAGGATTACGTTTGAAGTTACGTGATGAAATTATTAGTTAAGCTCCTGCATTAAGTCTAACTTTATTTGTAATCCTCTAATAATCTGTTTTAATCTGTTTGGGCTTTGTAGGTGTGTGTGTGTATGTGTGTTTAAGGGAACTCTTTTAAGGATACTCATATATTTATCATTTACATAAAATATGGAACATTCAATTATTTATATATATATATATATATATATATATATATATATATATATATATATATATATAAACCTGACTACATTACTGTAGGTTACATTAACAAAAATGATTTTCAATGGTTAAATCAACAGGAAATATCTTTTTAAGTTTATTAGAATAGAGGCTAAATTTTATAATTAGTTTAATGTTTTTTTAAGCAATATGAAAGACAAAATGTCCGCTAATCAGAACACATGCTTGAATCAATCTTTTTTTTTTTTTTTTTTTTTTTTACGAGAAATGCCAAAAGGTTTAAAAGGTTTCTCCATTAAATTGCACGATGATCTGAAAGCAATACCTTTTACATGTTACATTATAATACATGCAGAACTGAGAATGAAATTGAGTGGTTTTACAAGATAATCAATAATTATTCTGCATTAAAAGAAAAAAGCTTATTTTTACCTGTGCACATTTATCTTCTTACATCATGTCCATCGTAATCATTTCTCCCTATTCGATCCATTCATTTTGATCTTTTTCCACCTTCTGTGCAGTTGTTAAACACAGAAGGTCCTCGTCTCTTTGATTCAGCATGCAGTTTCTCTCCTTATCCTTTTGCGATTATTTGTTTTTTCCCTTTTTTGGTACAGTCCTGCCCAAATCTCCTCCTTTTCCTGCCTTTCCTTGTAAATTGGTGTCACACTCTACCAAGAGCATCCATAATCCCTCTTCAGTCCATCTGTTAGCGCCATCTCCATCTTTCTATCCTGTCTTCTTTGGCATTGCTCTCTCTGTCCCACCTATTCTTCACACCCCTGTATGCCTCTACCACCCCTAACATGTGACCTGTTCTGTCCTGGGACATTAACCACCACTCCTGTGAAAAGTAATTACTTCTGTACTTCTGAGAATCACATATTATCCTTGTTCCTGTAAATCACTTCAACATGAGCTTAAATATAAAAAAACATTCATCAAAGTATGTTGCTAAAGGTATTTGGGGTTCTTATGATTTCCACCGATTCTTTCAATCTTCACTTTAAAAAAGTCCCATGAGATACAATATTATTTACATTTTATTATTTACAAAAAATAACATACGGACAATCATTACATTGTAAAAACAATCATGATGTGGGAGTGATGTTTTTGATATTGTAGGTGTATAAATGAAACGGGAGAAAGGGGGACAGAAAAAAAAGTAGCACGATCATCCCCAGGCCTGGGACTTGCAGTAACGGAGAACTACATAGTTTACCATCACTTCCAAAACACTGTACAACAGAGCAGAACAACAAGGTTTACTGAGCTAATCGGCAAAACATACTGTTTCTTCAGAGAAATGAAGGAAACTGAAATGGTATTATTATGGCATTACATATTACACCCTACCCATAATAAATCATACTAGTAAAGTTAGTAAAGAAATAGCCCCTTGTAAAGAGGATTGTTAGAACTTATCAGAGCTTTGAGTTTCTTAAATAGTCAGAAGATGAGCTAGTAGATCTTTAAACAATATCAAAAAATGGAAATATCAGTCTGAAATGATTTCAGTCGACCTGCAATTTTCATACAAAGCCAGAAGGCAGAGACCAAATAAAATAAACAAACCTCGAAAAACACACCCACTTCTTGATGTGGTGATGGAGAAAATGACTGACTGACATAAATGAACTGATGGAAGAGCAGAAAGATGAAGACAAAGAATTCCATAAAGAGGAGTAATAAGAACAAACAACAACGAAAGTTTATCTCTCAGAATTCTTTTCTGTTTGATTTCATGAGTGATATTATTTTGACTGGGTTCACAAATACACATATATATTTTTTTAAACATTACATACATTAAATGTATGTATATAAATGTATTATATTTATATTATAATTATTGAAAAAAATATATTTTATGCAGCTGTTATATTAAATATATGGGTGAATGACGAAAATGTTTTTTTTTTTTCATAAATTAGAATGTGTCCTGTTACTGGTTTCATTTTATTTTTATTAAGTAATCATAGATTTTTTTTTACCATGATTTATTTCATTAAAATATCATTCAGTATAACAATAGTTCACGCCAAAAAATCTTGTAAGGTATATTTGGAACAAGAATCATTGGTTGACATTAAAAGACTCTCAAAATCTATTTCATTGTATTTTTAAATCTTTACCTATCTTTCCCACCATCCTTTCTAAGCCACATAGTTTTATCCATTTGTCAGCAAGAACCATTTATAACAGAATAAATGTAGAATGATCACCTTTTGGTTAATATATTTTAATAAGCACAGATCAGAATAAGTATGTTGTTGCATTTTACATAGATATGTGTGTTACGCTGAATGCTGATAGAACACAAAACACACCACTCTTACATCACACTTTAATTTTATAATAACATACCAGTTGTTCACTTGGATCCAGTTTGAGAAAGAGTGAGATAAACTGAGCGAGTGACTGTACTGTCCTCCCTCTTTCCACGGACATTTTTTGGTCTTCATGATGGGCGCATCACTGACTGCCTTCAACAGCACATCAACTGAAACACATAATGAGAAAAGAATAATGTTCAACATATTTGGAAAATCTGTAGACAATATTTATTAAAGGGATAGTTCATTCTGTTATCATTTAATTACTCACCCTCATTCCAAACCTGCACAAGTTTTTTTCTTCCATACTAAGGAAGTCACTGGCTACCGTCCCCACGTCCCCTAACCCACATTCTTCAAAACATCTTCTTTTGAGATCAGCAGAAGATAGAAACTCTGGAATGACATGAGGGTGACAATGATGACAGAAATTTCATTTTTGACTGAACTATCCCTTTAAGAAGTTGAAATTCATTACAGATATAATTAGTAAAAAATATATCAAAATATTCAGTTACAGTGCAATTTTGTAAAATAAATGAGGGAAAAAATCCATCTTTGCCTATATATATATATATATATATATATATATATATATATATATATATATATATATATATATATATATATATTATTTTCATTACAAGCCATGTTGCAAACTCCTTTGTGCACAGAACTAAGTTAAGAACTGCAGTTTTCTAGAATGTGACTATATCTGAAATTTCATAAACATTTTAATAAACAGATCTGTTATGTTAATAAGGTAATAAGTAATAAAATCTAATATAATTTATAAGAGAAGCTGCAATACCCCACATCAGAGTCAGAGGAAATAATACACTTTATCACAGTTACTTTGTCTTAAGTGTGAACGAAATGTTTTAGTCACTAAATAGCATGTTATTTGGTACAATTAAGTTAAAATGTATTATGGCCTACATTTTTAATAACTGCAATTAGTTAATAATGTTTCTGACCCAATTAAGTAGGACTTAAGTTCATCTTTAAAACCAGTTTTCTAATTATTTCTACTGTCAGCGTTTAGAAATTAATGTATTACCCTTTCTCTGTTAACGTTATATAATTCTAAAACCGTACACTTTTTTCCCCTACATCCGACGATTCAGTGTGTTCAGTGGCAGTGTGTTGTATCGAGGGATCATCTTTCTGATCATCTGTGGGAGATTCTGCGTTATCAGACATCCTCATCAGCAGAAGACAGACAGAACAGGCCAATGAGCTGCCGCTTCTTCTTCTGCTTCTGCTTCTTGTAGCGCTTATTGGCAGTGAGCAAGCCAACCCTTGGTGCATTACCGCCACCAATTGAACTGGAGTGTGGAGTGACAATGAGAAAGCTTTTTATATATATATATATTTTATACTTAAATACAGTTAACCCTTATATTCTTATGAAGATTCCCGTGTCTATTAGATAATTATAATTTGTCTGAATTTTCTATTACCTAATAGCCTATTAGTTCTTATGTCATATTATTTGCTCCTTCTGATTGTAATTTCTTTTTTCAGCATCTGTCTCTCTTTACTATGTGCTCTACAATGTAATAAAATATGCTCAACTGTTTCAAATTCAAAGATGAATGTCCTAATCTTAATCTTGCTGTTATTACTTCTTCTCTTCTTTTAAAGTCTCATTATCCCATTTATGTTGCCAATATTTAATTACAGCTTTCTTAGTTGTCTTTGCTTCTGCTTTTCTGATTTTTACATCAGTTTCTACATTACTTTTATTCAATGATCTCTTCGCATGTTTATCTGCCATTCAGTTTCCATTTATTCCAACATGTGCTGAGATTCGAAAGAACCTTGTCATGGGCAGTTGCATGATTTCTATGATAATATATTGTCTGCAATTTGATTGTCCTGACTGAATACGCCTTAGAGCCCCCAGTGAATCTGAATTTTTTATGTTATTATTATTTTTTTTTATTAAAAATCGGTGATCGCGTTCTATTTTTTAACTGCCTACAATAATAAAATAGACTAAATGACGTATTGTGGATTCGTTTATCATTATTTTTTATTTATATAGTCTACAGTATTTTTACCTCAATTTAGTGTACTAAATTATCTTGATTTTCAAATTAAACGTCTCTGATTAAGTTATATTTTGTTAACAGGCTCCTATAACAAGAAAAAGAAAAAAAGATATCGATTATAGATTCCTTTATTATTCATTTTCATATAGGTTTTATTCAGTTTAGTCAAATAAATTCGTTTTAATTCAGGACCAAAATATTTTAAGGATACACCACTGGGTGGCAATGTTTTCATCAGAATGGTTACATAAGATCAAACCTTGTTCTGGAAATGTTGTTGTGAGTTGGTATGACAAGTGTTCAGTGGATATGTATAGCAGATATAGCAGTGTTGCCTTTAGTGCATTTTATATGTAAGTATACATGAAGTATACTGTTTACTATGTTTCTTGGCTCCACAATGTTTTATCCCTTATCTATTCGAACCCCTCTAACATTAAAGCCAAGAATTCCTTTCCCAGTCTGGAGAGTTTACAGGGGAGCAAATATATAGCCATGTTTAAATACTGTTCAGATTATTTTGTAAAGATAAAAATAGACTGATTTAGTGTTTTGTTCTTGTAAATGGATTCATGTAAACCACTCCTTCTGTAATGCTGGGTATTATCTGTGATCTCATACACTGGCAACACCTCCAGCCATTCAACAATGTATTAGTAACCCTAGTGTGTTTTATTGTGATGTAAGCCAAGCTTTGAAAAAGGAAGTGATGTAATGTGATTCCTGGCTCAGCTGCAGCATCCTTGAATTCTCTTCCCAGGCAGGAAGTCTTGGCCACCAAAGGAGAAAGACTGTCAGATTTAGCCTTTACTCTGTATTTAATTTCAGCTCTATAAAGACTGACATATTTGATACATGAATTTTTAAGTCCTCTAAATCAAAAATATATATTATACTGTCCACAATTATCTAATGCTTTCTGGCCTCTGATCGATAGTTCATATTTCAGTAAGTGTCATACTTTAATATAATTCAAAAAATATTCTCCTTCAGGATGTCTTTTTCATGGGAAATTATTTTTGCACTATCGATATTTCAAGATGAACATTTACTAAATGAAAGCAACTTAGGTTTATATATAAACTTGATATTTTGTGTTATTTTAAAAGTTTTTTGATTTTCTTTTTTATTTAATCTAAAGGTTCAACAAACTATTTCATGTAAACACCCTTAACTAATTTTTTTTGTATTTTTTTCTGAACATTATTTCAATGGTTGTGATTTACAGGGTCAACTTTTAACTTGAAATCTTTGGCTTATTCAGCTTGGCCTTTGAACATCTATTATAATATTGATGGTGAAAGCGATATACGTAGATATGCAAAAGGATTTAGAAAAACAAAGCACAAAACAGAGCTTTAGAACAGGTTTCTGCTTAAACAAGCTTTTGAAATGTTGACAGACAGGATTCCGAAAACGTATGTCACTGTTACATCCATGGCAATAAACTAAACACACAATGTACAAATAGTCATATTAAGCCCTATATCCTCCTTAGAACCATAAAAAAAGTTTTGTGAATTTTTTTTTTTTCTTTGCATTGGTTGAAGCAAAAGAAACAAATGTACAGGTTTTTTTTTAAGATAGCTTATTCATATTTTATTCTATGTGCTTTGTAGAGGACACCAGGACTAAGTTATTAAAAAAATAAATAGACACAAAAGGGCATGTATAGGAAAAAAAACAATACATTATTTTTTTCATTCACCAGAGAGTTTTTAGGTTTCAGGCTATTTTTAACCAATCTCTGTAACAAAGATGATTCTCAACTATATTATTAAAGATGTGAGAGAAGGATTTGATATACTATTTTACTTTGTGCAATAGGTGCGTAAAATGTACATAATTTGATATTCCCATTCTATACAATGTATCACTGCATCTAATTTGCATATTAATATGTTCTTCGGATAAACCATAATGAAAAAATAAGTGTTATAATGGGAGTAATAACTACAACATTTTCATAAGATTATCTAATATTTCAAAGGAATATATATATATATATATATATATATATATATATATATATATATATATATATATATATATATATGTGTGTGTGTGTGTGTGTGTGTGCGTGTGTGTGTGTGTGTGTTTTATTGACTTCTTGTGTCTCCCCAAAAAGACTGTTTTTTATTTATTTATTTAATACGTTTATTTAGACAGATACAAATAACATAGATAAACTTTGACAGTCATCTGATGCATGTATCATAATGTTTTTAGCTAAAGCTAATTTACAACACTTGCCCTAGTAGGGCTTTTTTGATAAAAAAAAAAATACAGTTTAACATTAACATTAACATTAATAAAAGAACGGGAAAGATGTTACAATTGACTTTCAAGCAAATCTGGTGGATCTAGTACTTTGCTGTCTTGTTATTATTTTGCAAAGCGGTAGTGGAGCTACCATTTGAAGACCAGTTTAACCAGATGCAGTTAAATAAAATTAATAAAACTTAAAATCTTATATTTACTTTGAATTTGGCAGTGATGGTACCTTATTCTCTTCTCATCCAAAACTTTCAAGCCTCGGTTGTAAAGACAATCTGGTTTTGACTGACGACTGATGAGCTTGGGACCATGTTAAGCCATAAAATATATGTGAAAGAATCATAAAATTAAATAAAAAATTAAAAATAAAAGCACAGTCAAGAGTCAGACAGTTTCTTATCATCATAAAACAGCTCAAATTGGCCCTAATAGTTTTACAGATTTTCTTGACTTTTAAAATTATACTTAAAATTGCTGGTCCCCTCCTATGACTCGTATGAAAATTATGCCTTGTTTCACAACAAAAAAGTTGTTTTCTGATTTAAAACCCCACTTATGTTTATTTATGATAAAAAGAAAATCAAAATGATTTATATTTAAATGATAATTACAAAATATTATATTTCTGTAAGAGTATATTTCTCTAATATCAGTCATTGTGTTTATCAAACCTCCAAACATTTGATATCTCTAAAAAGCCATAAATGGGCTCTGTACTTCAAACTGTGGTATGTTAAGTCTCAGAGAAGTTCACTAAAATACAATGGCCTCTACAGAGGACAAAAGTCAACGCCTGCGGGTCCCAGGAGGATGTGCTTTGTTCACCTTCACTCCTAGATTACCCATGATTCTACACTTAAATCAGGCTGGACCGTGGCCACACAGTAATAAGACAAACAATAATTATTTCGTGTGAAATGATTTAGTTCTGATCGGAAAATAATATCAACGCATGTTACAGGCAGCGCTGCGTCAGTCAGTACTTTCATTGAGTATTTACAGCTGCACGCAGCCAGACATTCCCACACAAAACTAACGTCACTTCCTCGCCCATCCCTAAAGGGAAAAAAAGAAATATCGGAGAGAAGAGCGACGCCAGAAAAGTGCGTGAAAGAAGGAAAGCGAAAGATATTTAAAGATACATTTAGTCATAAGAAGAACAAATAGGTCCAAGCTCACCGATAAGCACACGGTCATCAAAGTAAGTTTAATTCCGTCGTTTTGAAGGAAACCTGTTCGAGAACTCAGTTGGGCGCGTAACTTTTCAAGTTACTCCCACTTCTGGGGACCTTCATTGCATTACGCTAGATTATTTATTTGATAACAAACTGATTTTTGCTCTATTACAGCTTCACCGGACAGGAGGACGAATTCCTGGACAAAAGGCAGGTTACCTGCTTAAAATTAACACACCAAAGGTAAGTTGGCTGCAATTAAGCTAAGTTACTTCGTTTTTATCCAATGTAGACTGCTAGATTTGACATAAAAGTTATTAATCAGTAGTAAAGCCTCAGAATATCTGATGTTATACTACTCACAGTCAACAGATCTGGTAAACTAGGCGTCTAGAACTGATTCCCTTTCCAGATGTTACAGATGTTGATGAATAGCCTCAGATCACATGAATGGCGATATTGCTTATTTCTTCGTATAAATAAGATTCTCAAATTACCCTCAAATGGATTTTTAACAACAATGAAGGGGGAAACGCGCTAATTGTTAAATGTTTTGTCGAAACAATTAAATACATGGAAAAGTAATTAATGGGACATTCTACCAGAAACGTAGGCTACATCATCTGTCCTTGAATTGTTACAGTAAATAAAAAGGATTTACTCCAAAAATGTCTAAAACTGATTTATGGTTCATTTCTGTGAGTTGTTCTGTAAAGGAATGAGTCATTCATTAGATTCTCAGATTTTTTGTTCTTTATTAAAAACACTTGAAAATTACAGTATGTGGAAATATGTTTCTCATGGTTTAAAATGTCCTCAATATGAGTCAACGTTCAGGTTTAAGAATAAGTTCCACTTTTCCCCCAAGATTTTTATAAGTGGAAATGTAGGCCTACGTTTCTGGTAGAATGTTTCTAATAAATATATGAAATGGCCTATAATAAAGTAAGGAATGATTCCTGTCTTTTAAAAAAAGAATTTCCTGGGGTTCAGAAAACAGTCTGTTTCTGTCATAAATCTCAAAAGTAATTATTTAATGAAATTACATCTTAAAAAGACGTAAAACATGTGGGCACGCTCATATGGTTTATCTCAGACTTTGTATATCAACCTCGCGAGAAAGCTTGAGGGAAGAATTCATTTAAGCATGCACTTCACATACAAGTCCGAGCTTGGCTTTGGCAGTCTGTCAGCTCCTCTTTTTCACAGCCTTTACGCAATCACAACTTTTATTTATTTTATGTCTTTGCGCAACGTAATGATTTCATACCTGACTGTGGGATAAAAACTGGAATTTACCAAGTATGGGTGTCTTGTATCTTACATCTCCCTCAAAACTAAATCCCACTGAATAAATACTTGGATGAGGAAAGATACTTAAAAAGTTGTCATTTTTTAAAATGTTTATTACACCTTTTCTTCATTTGACTTTGTAGTTTTGTTCCTCAGTTGCTACCATGCCTCTCCACAAATCATCTTCTCGAGCACTTCGCCTGGACCCCACCATGATTTCCGCCCCCCTGGGTGATTTCCGTCACACCATGCACATTGGTCGAGGTGGAGATGCTTTTGGTGACACCTCCTTCCTGTCCAGCCATGGCCCCTCTAGTCCTAATCCCAAATCTGCGGAACCCATCGTGGCAGCCACTGTAGAGGCCACAGACACTCAGATGAACCATAACAATGAATTTGAATACACAGAAGATCCCGGTCCCAATGAGCTCCGGCATTCAGATTCAGATTCAGTTTCCTCCTTTGACCTTGACTTGGATTTAGGGCCTTCGATTTTGGGAGATGTTCTGGGAGTGATGGACGGGCTGACGATGGGTTCTCACAAAGACAATGAAGAGGTGTTTAGTTCCAGCAAGAGCACAAGAGATGTGATGATGTCACCAAGGAGTGCTGCCAATGAGTTGAACGACAGGATGAGAATGGAAAGTATTACCAAAGAGGTGAACCAACAAGATGAGCAGCTCAATGAGGTCAATGGCATGAAATCAAAAGGGCTCAGGCCCAAAGTGCACTTCAGCGACAAACGTGATGAGATCATTGGGCGACAGGAGATAATCGAAGGGCTAGATGTGGAAGTTGAAGAAGAAATGGGCTTGAGACCAAATAAGGGGATGCAAGACATTAGTGGCAGAACGGATTACAATACAGAGCCAAGACAAGCAGAGGTGGTTAATCAGATGGAGGACAACTCTCCAAGCCTCTCTTCCTCCGTGAGCTCAGAGTATGAGGGAGTCTCACCGCTGGACCGGAGGAGAGAAGACCAGCATCTTTCAGAAACCGATTCAGAGGAGGAGGGTGCCAACGGACAACAAGGGTACACTTTTGAGGACGAATCTGACGATGAGATTGGCCTATAAGGGGACATAGGGAGCGATTTGAGGACCAAAAATAAATCATTGGCATATGGATCATGACATGAACTGAATTATTCTTAAAAAAAAAAAAAAAAAAACATCCATACAGGGAGAGTTAATGAAAATTTACTCTTGAGGTAATAACTGGACAATTCGGAACTTTCTTTTCCAAGTTTACAATGGCGTTTCCTCATTTTTGGAACAATTTTATGAAAGTGAGACAATGTTACGTTTTTGTTTTTTTATTGGATTTTATAACTACAAATGTTGAAAGTCTCCCATGGACAGTGTGATGCCTTACAGAGAATAACCTATGAACAAGCATATTCATACATTTCCCATCATCTCAACTTTATAATATTGAGCATAAATGTTCAGTTTTTTTCCCAATTCATAGCTCTGTTAAAGGGCACTTTGCCTTCTTCAGTTAACGGGAAACAGCTTAATCTCAATGGAGAGTGAATACCTACAGTTCATACAGAATGGAACAAAAAGGTAATGCTTAAAATGACAGCTGACCAACTATAACATACAAAGTTATGTTATTGTTTAGATTACGGTTATCTACAGTTCCAGAAGATGTTTTCCAATGTTAGTTTCTCTGAAAAGCCAATGACGAAGCTTTTCTTTTTGTGGGAAGATGCAAGGTTGCTGAATGCATTCACAAATGCTGGAATTTCTTTTCCTGGGAGTTTTCATTATCACATATACATTCATATCTTATAATGGAATAAGCAATCAGATTGTGTATTGTTGTTGGAAATGTAAAAACTAAGTGCAAATATGAAATGCTCGTAATAGTTACACACTACAAAAAAAGTCTTAAAGCTAAAGAGCCGCAAACTTTTAAGCTTTTAAACTGTGAAGGAAAATAATCTAGTCGATAATTTGCCTGTAGCACTCAACTAGATTCATAAATGAAAAGCTTTAATATGCTGGATTCATTTTAAAAGCAGTTGCTTTTATCTTGCTTTCGCAGTTGGTTGATTTGAATACTATAGAATATATAACAGACAATCAGTGTTTTTACACTCTGCCAATTGAAATAATGTAGATTGGGCCAGACCAAAATGCATAATTAAAGTTTTATTAAACTATCTGTATCATTTTGCTTTTTTTTTTATGTGCTGAAGGGAAGCAAATTAATTTCAGTAAATGTACTATTTTTAGTGATACATACATATATATTATTTTTAAGGTCTAGTAAATAAATGAATATTATCCTTACACTCCCTCCCATGCTATTTTAATTGCACAAGCGTGGGATCATTTTGCCTAAAGGTATTTCCAGGAAGCTTCGATGGACTGATGGATGGAAAGATAAACAAATAAAAACAGGTTAGTTTAGTTCAAGATTTTTCAGAATAATTCTATATGTTATACATTACATTGTATATGCTGTTCACTATCTACAAATGCCACATACATGACTACAAGTCCAGTTATTACAGCACCGGCTAAAAATGAAAGTAAATAAGGTAAAAATAGCTGGAAGTGGATTTGAGTGTTTACAAAAATGGCTAATTAAAAACAAATTGGCCAAAGATGTAAACAAGTCCATCCTTCGTACTTACACTGGAGGGCATCCTTCCATATTAAAACCATTTCCTCTTTCCAGCAAGGGACACTGAACACAACATATCAGTCTTGAAGTACTCAATTCAATTAATGCATAAATATTCAAATTGTAAAAAAAAAAATTTCAATATAACATGTGTTATCCTTTGTTTTTTCATAGCATGCTTCTATCTAGCAAATTTGTATTAAGAAATGGCTTTAGACTGAAAGAATGTATTTTTTTTTTTACTGAGCGGATACCCAAGGAAAAGTGGCTCTTCTATAAATATGCTGGTTATAAATAATGTTAATACACAGACAACATACTTGAGGATGATTTAGAACATTTTAACGACTACAAATGAGTATTTCATGATACAATTGCATCATTTCTGCCTCAAGAAGTTCCAGAACGGATGGGAAAATGACAAATGCATATGAGTCATACATACCTAGATGCTCCATTCATCCATCCATGTACATTTCAAATTATACACATGCACATTCTTTCTGCCTGAAACCATCCAGTCTCTCGTTCTCTCTTCTCACTCACTCACACAGACACACATACAGTTAAACAGAAATAGTTCTGAAGATGTTGAATCCCGACAGCGCGGTGGAAATGAGGACTCCAGGAATCTGTGGGTGCCAGTGGAGCTCCTTCACTTCTTTCTGGCCCTGGTGAAGGAACAGTAGCTGTGGTGGTAGCTGTTTTAAGCCCTCTGCCTGTTCTCCCATGTCACATGACTCCACTGACAGATCCCATTGGCTGACAACATCATCAGCTCCAGAGGCGGCAAACACACTGGAGTCAGCAGGGTTCCACTCCACCGATGTCACAGGAGCACTGTGCTGCTTAAAACTGGCCACTGGACATCCAGACTGAAAAAAAAGAAATGTGATCATTTTAAAAACAATAAACACAAATAAGAAGCATACAGACATACATTACTGTTCAAAAGTTTGGGGTCAGTAGGTTTTTTGTATTTATACCTTTAATCAGCAATAACACAGTAAACTGATTTAAAGTGACAGTAAAATAAATGTATAACATTCTAAAACACCTATTTAAAAAAGCTGATCTTTATAACTTTCTATTCAAAGAAGCACAGAAACATATAGCCGTTTCCACAAAAATATTAATCAGCATATTAAATGATTTTTGAAAAATCATGTGACACTGAAGACAAAATGCCTGCTGAAAATGACGTTCAAATTTGTGCTGTCAAACGGTTAACTGCATCCAAAAGAATAGTTTTTGTTTACATAATGTGTGTATACTGTGTATATTTATTATGTATATATAAATGCAAACACATGCATGTTTATACATTAACGCTTCATGCGACCGCAGACTGACTTTTTCAGTTTGTTAATGTTTTAGTTGAAAAATAAAATATGAAAATATGTTTCCTCTTGCTTAGCTCACCTGGAACTGTCTTAAATCCCAGACTTTCAGGAGGCCATCATCTCCTCCAGACAAAATAAAAGGCTCAGTCCGGTTCCAGCTAATAACATTGATGTCTGAAGAATGAGCCTGGCCGGCTGACAGCATGGAATTAGGTGGTGCCCTTATGTCCCAAATACGAATGGACTGATCCACTGAGCAGGATGCAAAAACCTGGAGGTGAGAGAGAAGCCTTAACTTACCCATGATCTCCACTTGTGATAAATATAATCATATGATCATTCTCTTTTGACTGACATACTGTGGCTTCAGTAGGTGACCACTGCAAGTCCTCAACAGACTTGCTGTGTGAGCTGAAAGGCCGTTGGTCAACCTTCCAAGTCCCACCCTCCTGTGGCTCCCAGACATGAATGTTCTTCTTGCAGTCGCCGCTTACCAGGCGTCCTAAAGCAGGTAAAAATGAAATGATTTACAGGTTACAGGTTACATTTATGTTTAACGTAAGAGTGTTTGTGAGCATTTTTAACTTGAACGGGCAAGGCTTCCTGTGTCATCTGCTTCTAGATATTTTAGCTGTACAAAAACAGTCTGTTATGTTGTTTGATATTGCAAACTGGTATTTGTTATTATATATTTTTTCATTTATTACTTGTTTGTAATACAAATAGTTTTGGTGCTTACTGCACTTTGTTGTACTTCCGACTGTAGTTATTTACTATAGCTGAAAATGAATCAGAACCCATGCACATTCACAGAAAATAGCTTACTTCTGCTTTGAAAAATAAGGTGGATCTAATATTACAATCCACATTACTCACCTGGTACCTTGGGTGACCAATCAATGGCAAAACCTTCTGACATGTGACCAGAAAAACTGAAAAGAGGAGTGGCTTCCTTCTGCTGTTTGATGAAGGCCGACATCGCTGACGAACTGTGCACTGCCTCAAGTTGAGGTCGGAGGTCAAAAATCTCCACCTGTCCTTTCTCTGACCAGAGTGCAGCCAATGTCTGTTCACCTCGCTGGGTGACCTGTTCAAGTAAAAACATCATAACTTTAGATGAGGAGTAAATTTGTTATTACAATTATTATTGAAGCTGTAAAACCAAAATTTAAACTCTTACTCTAACTCTGTTGATCCCCCCATAATGTGGCATCATGGCCAGCTCCAACTGTGGTTTCTTCTCTCCGTCCTCCTCATCTTCGTCACTTTCTTCCTCGCTGCTTTCATTTTCATCTTTATCTTTGCCAGTTTCATGAAGATTGTGCATGCGCATGACAATTAACCTGGATAGAGATGAACATGTCATCATCTTTGGAAGCAAGGCATCATAAAAGTATTAGATGTTTGTTGCAGAACAATAAAAGTAGCAAGCTCTGACAGCATTCATGTGTTTACCTGTTGCTCAAGGCGGTGTCCGCCTGTGTACCAGCACACAGGATCATAGAGAGAGGAAACTGCTCACGCCCTTCTCCATCACCATCATGCACCACATCAAAACTCAGACATGGGGCACCTGCAGAGAGAAGGAGAAGTTTACCGGTCAGAAATATATTTCAGAAGATAGCAGGGATCAGAATAGAAACATCTGGTTATTAACATGGTCATCAAGTTTTTCTGTTATGATTAAGATAAACATTTTCCTGTTAAAGAAATAATTTAACTTAAAAAAGGGAAAAAAAGAAAGAAAGAAAAAATATGCACAAAAAACAGTAAGTTGGATGAAGAACTAAGAACAAATATTTACAGTACATACCAAACGTTTGGAAACACCTTCTCATTCAAAGAGTTTTCTTTATTTTCATGACTATGAAAGACTATGAATGACTATCAAACTGAAGGCATCAAGGGCTATTTGACCAAGAAGGAGAGTGATGGGGTGCTGCGCCAGATGACCTGGCCTCCACAGTCACCGGACCTGAACCCAGTCGAGATGGTTTAGGGGTGAGCTGGACCGCAGACTGAAGACAAAAGGGCCAACACGTGCTAAGCATCTCTCGGGGAACTCCTTCAAGACTGTTGGAAGACCATTTCAGGTGACTACCTCTTGAAGCTCATCAAGAGAAGGCCAAGAGTGTGCAAAGCAGTAATCAAAGCAAAAGGTGGCTACTTTGAAGAACCTACAATATGACATTTTCAGTTGTTTCACAAGTTTTTGTTATGTATATAATTCCACATGTGTTAATTCATAGTTTTGATACCTTCAGTAAGAAAACTCTTTGAATGAGGTGTGTCCAAACTTTTGGTCTGTATATATATATATATATATATATATATATATATATACACACACACACACACACACACACACACACACACATACATGTTATTTTTTTTTAATGGAACACAATTTGGTGAAGATAATAGTACAGAAAATTATTCATGACAATACTCTTTGTTTTAATGACTTTTATGTGCATTGTCTATCATTTATTTTACTTTGCAACTTTTGTACTGTACCACTGTATCACAGCAGCGATAATCATCATTAAAGTTATGGAAAAAAATTAAGTCAAAATGCATTACAGTAAAGAGAATTGGTAAAGTGTACTAAATAATACCACAACATATAAAAATAATTATTATTCATATATTTAATTATTATTCATATAGTTTTTATTGTACTGCAAAAACTTTTAGGATCACTAGATATTGATACATTCAGGACGATTAAAAAAAAAGCATTATTTGTATCAATATGTATCAATAATCCTTCATTATCATTGAAAAAAAAAATCCAATGATGATACACATATGCAATTAAGTTTGAGTGACATTTCTTAGCAAAGATGTATTAAAACAAATAATGTTAATAAAATAAAAGACAGGAAAAAAAGTATTGGTAGTGATTATACTACTAACACACATCCAAACAAACATGTTATTGACATGGTACTTTATTAACTTGATAAACCTATGTTATCCCGTCGCAAACATGTGCAAACCACGCGAGTTTGTGTTCATTCATCGGGCACGGTGTTCAGCAGACTGACCGGTCTGGCATTCGTGATACAGGCGGTAAGCGGAGCGGTCCATCTCGAGCTCTTCTCCCCAATAGAGTCTGAAGCGGCTGCAGACCGGGGACATACACTTTCTCTTCTCCATCCCCGTTCTGTCCTTCTCCGTCCATATCATCCTCGTCGCTTCCACTCGCTTCCATGTCCTCAAACTTATCATCCTCCTGAGGCAAAGTGTCTTCTTCTGCCGCGGACATTTTGAGAGAGCGGAGGGCTTCCTCTTCAAGTCACGTGGTTTAAAGCGCACCCTGAGCTCTGAACACAGTTGCGAAGCTCCATAGACTGTATAAAGACCAAATGCTGTATAAAAACAGGAAAATGAAAGTTCCCAAGTCACCAAACTGTTGTCCCAAAGGGAATGTTTTATAGAAATGTTTTATAGTTTTATAGATTTATTTTTTGTGATCAACCTTTTATTACTTTTTTTCATATAACATCATAACATCCATTCAGGATAGAACAAAACAACAACAACAACAACAGACATATAATCAATTTACATATTCAAATGAGAGAGAAGGAAGGGGAAAATAATACTCTTCTATATAATCCTGTATTTTAGAAAGAAAAGAAAAGAAAAAACACTGCCAAACACCAATAGTACTAGGTTTTGCCTTATTAATCTGTCCTGTTGTACATTCAGGGTACTATTTTAAGAAGATTATTGATCCAACAATGTTTTGCCATACATGCGTGGTGTAAACCGGTTTTGTATTTTTGTCTTTTTTTTTCAAATAACTTAGTACAAATAACTGAAAAATACCTCTGCTATATAAGCAATCAAAAAAACTAACAAAAAAAAAAAAAAAAAACAGCTCTCACAAACTTATGAAAACTAACAAGAAATATCTATATCTTTAGTTTCCTTCCTCATCCTTATTTTCCTCTTCATCCTGTTTTTCTTCCTCATCCTCCTTATTTGCCCATCTATATTTTGCTGTAGAGCTGATCTTTCCCAGCAGTTTTCTTTTGCTTAACAAATATGCATGAAGGTCTTTGCAAGAAGTGTTTTTGAAGTTGTACTGCACACGGTGCACTCAGCCTCCCACTTGTCCCGACCGGGAGAGTAAGTGGGGAATTTCTTCTGTTACTCATAAATGTTGCTTTTGCTCTTCGGCATGTTGCAGGCAGAAGTGCTCAGATGGCTGTCTGCTTGCTTGTTGTGAGTGTGCAGTGTGCCCATATTATTTTACTATATATTAAGGAAACAGATGACAGACCAGGAAATGGTGCAATCCAATCTCATATAGGATGAAAGGAAATAGGACATGTCCAAAGATCTCCACATGCTCTGAGAGCAGAACGTAACTGAGAAAAATATAAAATATGATGATTAAAAAAAAAACTTAATTCTTAATGTCTGAAATGGACAAAGGCCTTGGTCATCATATAAATCACCACACGTGTTTAAGCCTAAAGAAGACCAAGATAGTTGGACAAATGGAAGATTTCCACATAAAAAAAAAATAGATTGTGCCATAACGGTTAAAACATTTGAAGGGTCCTTCTATCAGACGTTCAACCATTTTCCAAGTTATAATGGAATTAGCTATAACCGGGCCAAATTTGTAATTATTGCCAATCACTCTCAATGATACTTTAGATTGATGGTCAACCCAGTTATGAAGAGCCTTAAGTTGGAACGATCAATAATACAATTAAAAATTTGCTACAGCCAGTCCTCCTGGGTGTATAGGATGCTGTAAAATAGTAAGTTTGATTCTGGGGTGCTTGCCATTACATATAAAATGGGAAAGTATAGAGTTTATTACCTTAAAGTGACCTGGAGGGGGAAAGAGTGGCAACAAAGAGAAAAGAAAGTTAAGCCGAGGTAACAAATTCATTTTATCTGGAAAATTTACCTTGAGGATAAATTTTAAGAATCTTTGAATATCACTTTGGATCTTAACTAGAAGAATATTATAAAAATTGTCTCTGGCAATCTTATGTATGTTTTTTACATGGTAATGCACAAATAGGTGAAATCATTCTTAATATGAATAAATGGGGGAATAGAAGGATTAAACATAACATTGGTAATTGACATTAAAGCAGATTTGGTCCAATTAATCAAATTAACCACTAAAATGATCCAATTCCTTAATTATATCAGAAAATTAAATATCAAAGTGATCTAAATACAAAACATGGATCTTAATCAATGCTACTTCAGACTTCCTGATGGCTTTTGCTTGTAGTTCAAGAGACAAACAAAACAATAAAGGGGAAAGTGGACAACCCTACCTCGTTCCACATTGTTTCTTATAATAGAAATGAAATGTTGACCAAAGCCAAAATATTGCAGAACTGCCCACATACAGTTCCAATAGCCTGTCAAGGGCTTTTTCTGCATCAAGTGAAAAAAACGCACATGGGTTCTTGATGAGAGTCTGCAAAATCTAGTAAAGAGTCGGCACATATGTGACCCTGGACCACATTAAGTCGCTGGGGTCTTAAATCCCTGGGTTATATCTTTAGCAATAGCCAAAAAAAAAAAAACATGTCATGGGACAACATGATAAATTTGTCTTTTATACCAAATATCATTATGATATGAAGTAAAGATCATGTTCCATGAAGATATTTTGTAAATTTCCTACTGTTAATATATCAAAACTTTATTTTTTATTAGTAATATGCATTGCTAAGAATTCATTTGAACAGCTTCAAAGGCGATTTTCTCAATATTTAGATTTTTTTGCACCCTCAGATTCCAGATTTTCAAATAGTTGTATCTTGGCCAAATATTATCATATCTTAACAAACTATACATTAATTTAAAACATATTTATTTCAGATGATGTATAAATCTCAATTTCGAAAAACTGACACATACTGTAAGCCCAGGGTCCAGGGTCACATATTGTCAGATGTGTGGCACCCCTTTATAAAACCAGTTTTATCCTCCTTAATCAAACCATGAATTACATTCTCCATGCAAGAACTTTAACATAAACTTTTAGATCATCTGGGATAAGTGATATCGGTCTGTAGCTGGAACAGTCTAACAGATATTTTTTCTGTTTTTAAGAAGTAATAATATCAGCCATGTGTTTTGATCTCTATGAAATACACCATGTTAAATTGCAAAATTAAATGAGTTAAGCATGAGTGTCCCTACCTACTCCCAGATTTCTAAATATAATTCAGAGGGAAGACTATCTATAGACTGTCTAGGCCCAGCGATTTGCCATTTGTAGACTTTTTAGTGGTTTATAGAGCTCCTCTAAACTTAATGGGGCTTCCAAATAAACTTTATTGATCTGAGAGATCTGAGGTTATTCTAATTTAGCTAAATACTGTTTACAATCTGATTCCTCAGAATCTGTTTCAGCTTTATACAAATTTATATAAAAATCTTTGAATATGTCGTTGATCATAGTAGGGTTTATGTTGACCTGACCATCTGATGATTTTATAGCTCTGAAATATGCTTTGGACTCACATTCCCTCAGCCTAAGAACCAGTAAGTGGCTAGGTCTGTCCGATTCAAAATAATATTTTTGCTTAGTCCTATGCAAAATAAACTCCGCCTTTGAATGTAAAAGTAAATCATATTCTTCTGTCAAGGAGGACAACTGTGTGGCCCATTGATCAGTAAAATTTTGTTTTTGAAGGTTTTGTAATGATTGGATTTTACATTCTAATTGTGCAAGCTGATGAATTTTTTCTTTTGCAAAAGTGAAAGATAAAGCTATACAGAATCCTTGTGTTGTACACTTGTTTCCCACAGTATTTGAGGATCACATTTTGTATTTATTTAAAGAAATTCCTTTATATTGTTTATAAGGGGAAGTCGTGGCCTAGTGGTAAGAGAGTTTGACTCCTAACCCTAGGGTTGTGGGTTTGGATCTCGGGCCAGCAATACCATGACTTAGGTGCTTTTGAGCAAGGCACTGAACCCCCAGCTGCTCCCCGGACGCCGCAGCATAAATGGCTGCCCACTGCTCTGTGTGTGTGCACTTTGGATGGGTTAAATGCAGAGCATGAATTCTGAGTATGGGTCCCCATACTTGGCTGAATGTCACGTCATTTTTTAGCAAATTGATGAAAGTCTGATTGCTTATTAATAAAACGCCATCTGGGTCTTTGGCTTTAATATTGTAAAGATGAATTTTACACAATACAGAAGAATGATCAGACAATAAGATTGGTAATATAGAGATGGAGGAATTAGACTAAATTAGAAATGAACTGAGAAATATGTTCTCTAAGAGAAACTATTATTCCTGTTAGAAAAAAAAAGTAAAGTCCTTATAAGAGGTATTCTGAATTCTCCAATGATTGATTATATTGAGTTCAGTGATAAATTTATTAAGCTACTTAGAAGATGGATTGGCTTTTGTAGCAAAGTGAAATTCATCCAATCAGGATTTACAACAGCAGTAAAATAATCACCCACCACTTACAGGAATCAGTCTGCTCAAACAATGTATTGGAATTTTGGTCTGCCTCGTTCAGACTATAATAAGAAACCAATGCTATATTGTAGTTATGTATTTTGCAACAGATATAAACAAATCTACCCTAATCACTTCTGGTTTGTTAAACTGTTAGCTCCTGTAACTTCCTGTTAACGAAGATAAGGACATCCTTAGTTTTATTAGATTGCAGGAAATGGTTGAATACTTGTTCTGGAAACGTGCCATGTCAGATTGTTTTAGATGCGTATGTTGTATCAGTGCACAAGAAATCAATTTACGGTGTATATATTCGAAAATATACCGGTATCCCTCACTCATATAATGGAGGTCTATGGTCACCACCTCAAAGAGCATGCAAAGAGAAGTCCAAATTAAACAATTCCTCATCGTAAGTACACATTGATGGTCTAAGTCACGAAATGAGTGGTTTGTGTGAGAAAACGAACAGTATTTATATAGTTTATACTTCTTAAACACAAACACGTCCATCTGATCTGAGGGTGTGCATGCTTCCTGGTGTGACGTGTGCGCGTTCTGGCTTAGTCTGCGCAAGCACCGGAAAGCGCCGGAAGTGATCTCTTGCGTGTGTACATCACTCATTGTTTACACAGCGATTTTGGAGGTGTTACCTTTCACTGTGAAGATCTAAACATATTTAGACGTACAGGACATCGCAATGGAAGACGATTTCAATACATCAACAGACAACGTTGAATTTTTTTCACAACCATATTTATTTTAACCAGAATAACCTTACACAGATCAAGAACTCAGAGTGATGGAGGTATATTTTTAGCAATAGCCAAAAAAACATTGTCAAAATTATTTTTGACCTATAATGTCTTAGCCAGCAACAGAGATTTTTTCCAGATTCTCTGAATCTTAGGATGATGTAGATGATGATAGCTTCAAACTCTTTGCAATTTTTCTCTGAGAAACTACTTTCTGATATTGCTCCACTATTTTTCACCGCAGCATTGGGAGAATTGGTGATCCTCTGCCCATCTTGACTTCTGAAAGACACTGCCACTCTGAGAGGCTCTTTTTATACCCAATCATGTTGCCAATTGACCTACTAAGTTGCAAATTAGTCCTCCAGCTGTTCCTTATATGTACATTGAACTTTTCTGGCCTCTTATTGCTACCAGTCCCAACGTTTTTGGAATATGTAACCATGTTTTGCCAATATTTGCCATGACATTTCAAAATGTCTCACTTTCAAAAAAAAATGTATTTCCTATATTCTATTGTGAATTAAATATAAGTTTATGAGATTTGTAAATTATTCCATTACTTTTTTACTCACAATTTGTACAGTGTCCCAACTTTTTTTGGAATCGGATTTGTATATCAAAATTTTTGATTAGTAATATACATTGCTAAAAATTCATTTGGACAACTTAGAAAGGTGATTTTCTCAGTATTTAGATTTTCTGCACCCTCAGATTCAAGATTTTTAAATAGTTGTTAAAAAAAAGATGGAGAATCAGAAACTACAGTCTACATTTTTAGACATGCAACGAGAAATGAGAGGCGATACTGCGGTTCCATTGCACCATAGGTCAGTGCAACCATCACATGACAGGGCCCCTTCTCAATCATGGCGGCTACCTCGTGCCAACCTGCCATACTCGGAGCAACCAACTGATATTTACCCAATTCAGCCTCACAGTAAATCGACATGGGATGCTAGTAGAGCCCCTATACCAAACAAAGAAGAGGATTGGCCACCCCCACCTCCACCATTAGCTGATGATATCCCACTTCCTCGAACTGTAGTGAATAAACCACTATCTCCACCTCCAACAGCAGCTATCCCAGACTTAGTGGGGGAATCAACTGCATGTTTGCGTAGACTAGGCAGGACATCACTCCCACCTTCGTGTCCAGCGACACCTGAGTACTTTTAACCAGATCATGATTCTTCAGTGGCATCTAATGTTCAGAGGTCAAATTGATAGACAGACTCATGTCAGTATGCAGTATCGCAAGGAGACTGGAGAGGACTTCCACAACCCTCAGCTGGAGAAATTATATTATATCCTAAGCCCACAATTCCAGATTTCACAAAAAGGAGACCCACAAGAGTTTGCAAGATTGAAGATCTCCCTGGATAATGATCGTCCCTGCCTGAAGATGCCACAGAGAGATTTAAATATCAGACCTTCCTAGATCATCTTAAATTCGAGGATGCCCTTCTGATAGCAGACTCTTACACAAATTCAAAGAGACCTTATTCAGACACCATGGCCTCCCTGGCAGAACAGTATGGAAACCCCCACCAGTTAACTCGGCGCCATATTGCTGAACTCATGGAAGGCTCAAATATCCTCAGCCATGATACTGGATTTAAGAAGTTTGCACTTAAGGTCAGAGCTCCTGTGGGCATGCTAGCTCAACTTGGTGAAAGTGGAAATGTTGAACTTCAGTGCAGCTCACACGTTACTAGGTTACTATTCAAGTTACCTCAGGACCTGCAAGCTGATTTGAAGAGGTACATGTATCCCCTTGGAGTCCGCATCCCCACACTTCTGAACTTTGTAGAGTGGCTGGAATACGAACTGACAATTCAAGAAAGTGGTTTTGAGTTTATTGTAGAAAGAAGGGAATGCCTTGATCAAAGGAAGGACAGACATAAGGACGTCAAGTCCAGTAAGACAATTTCCATATTTCACAGCTCAGATGCATCCCCCACTAATCCACCAACAGAAGTGTCTGGTCCAAGTGCTACTAGACCTCAAGACAAGGTAAAGGCATACTGTCCCTATTGCTCCAACATCCAGCATTACTTGAATCAGTGCCATAACTTTAGTAAGCTTACTAAAGAATATAAGAGCTACTGGGTAAAAACAAACAAAAAATGTTGGCGTTGTGGTTGCACCCATCAAGCAGCACAGTGTCGTTTGAAAACAATCTGCAAACTCTGTAAGAGCAGGCATCTTGAGGCACTCCACGACCTCAATGATAGACCAATTATCGAAACCCTTCCTCTTTCGAATCCCGCCAGAGGTTCTCTATTTGGAAAGGCAAGCAGGCTGTAGTAAGGTATTGATGAAAGTCACCAAAGTGATTTACGTAATGGAAAGCATGTGCTAGAGACCTTTGCCATTCTAGATGATTGCTCAGAGAGAACAATTCTCCTTCAGGCTGCTGCTCAGAAACGGAATCTTCACGGGAAGACAGAGGATCTGGTACAGAGAACAGTTCGACAGGACATGAAGGTCATACAAGGTAATACCGTTTCCTTCACAATATCTCCTGCTTGTCAGCCTCAAAAGGTCTTTAAGATCAACGGAGCATTCACAGCAGATCAGCTAGGATTGGTAGAACATACTTACCCTATTAAAGTTCTACAAAGTAAGTACATCCATCTCAGAGGACTGCCCATTCCTACCCTTGACAAAGCTCATCCACTCTTGCTAATTGGCTCTGACTATCCTCATTTAATCACACCAATTGTGCCAGTGCTCTTGGGTTCTTCGGGTGGACCAGCAGCATATTTTTTTTTCACGTTTCAATGTAAAAAAAAGAAAGTACAATTTTGGTGATGGTGATTACGTAGGTGTGAATTTAAACAAATTAATATATTGTGACGTCACTGATTGGTTCTTCAACCCTTTCCTTCGGGCGCATCATTGCAAACCTCATTTTGATGCAGGCTATATAGACCACAAACAATTTAAAATCTTTGTCAAAAACATGTTAATTGCATGAATTTCAGGTGAGAAGAAAAAAATTAGGTACTGTTATACTGTTTTACTTGCATCAATCGCTAGGTGTCATTCAACCTACAAACGAGAGATCGTTTACTTTGCTTTCTTGGGATGTCACTTTTGTGAAAAAAAAATCTTGTTTGATTTGAGAAACAAGTGTTCATTGAATCGATTGTAAAATTGATTTAGCATGTCTAGATGCATTTTACAACAAATAACACCAAATATAGGTTAATCCAAGCACAACAGGCAGGATGAATGTAAAGATTCAATATATTGGTAAAGACCAATAACTCTGATGATTAATTTTCATTAAGTTAAATGCCTAATGACAAACAGGAGTACAACATTCTCAAAAAACAATAAACAGAGTGGACTGCCATAGCAATGCAAAACATTTACTGCAGGCTTCAACACGGCTGTGTTTACGATTAGAAATTTCTACAACAACAAAAAATTGCATACGTAGGTGATTCTAGCCCGAATCTGTATCTGTATGCATGTGACTGTCTGAATACTGGCAAAAATCAAATTTCTGTTGTAAAAAGAGAAACATTGTGCAGAAGTATTTTTTGCTGTTATACGTGTGTGTCCGAAGCTGCAGTTGCTGTATGACGTGTTCCAAAAAAAAAAACCTGGACGTGCTCCGAGAGAAGGTCGTTAAAATCGATTTTCTATTTTCGCTTTCAAAACTTGTGTTTGTTGGTCCAATCAATTCATGCAATAGATTTTCAAACATAAAGTGACAGTTGACACGGTCATGGTTTTAGACTAGACGGGAGAAGGGATGGGAAAAGATCTGGGCACCGTTTTTCCAGAACTTTGTGCGAAGTTAAAGCGGTGTCGAGCTGTTTTAATGAATATTTTAGATGCATTATGGTGCCCGAACCCGTATGACTTTGAAAAAAAATTGGTCGGTCTTAACGCAGATGTTCAACTGGCAAGTCTGTCGGTCCTAAATTGACAGGGTCGGTCGGGTTACGGCAAACAAGAATATTTTTAAGGATGGCCCAACTGTGGCAACTGGATGTATTGCCTTACAGGAATGAGAAGCTTATCACTAGATCTAAGCAAGATCAGGATGCAGTTAACCTGTTAGAGACAAAGTCCAAACGGATTGACATCAGTGAGATCCAGCGCTATGCCACTCCTTTTCTCAGGGTAAAGCACATGCCAAAACTACAAGCCACAAAGGAAACGGTAATGGCCAACCTCCGCAGCACAGATAATCACTTAATGAGAGACCCTCAAAAGGCAGAAGCCTATCATGCTGAAATTAGGAGGCTAGAACAAGCTGGTTATGCAGTCAAAGTACAAGAGCACACTGAGTGAGTCTGATGAATCTTGGTTCATCCCTCTTCATATGGTGTCACAATGGGAAGAACAGAGTTGTCTTTAACTGCTCATTTTCCTACAAAGGAAAAAACTTCAATGATCTATTCCTGCCTGGACCCAGTTTGGGGTCTTCTTTACTTGTACTGTTGAGATTCAGGGAGCATTCTGTCGCTATCAGTAGAGACATAATGGGAATGTTTCACCAAGTTGAGAGAGATTGCTGCCAGAAGACAAGCCAATCCTCCGTTTCTCATGCCGCAACAGAGCTTTGCTTCACTGGATGAAGCATAATTGCTTGTGGATTCATTGAGAGACCCTTTAGCTACAGGTGGATTCGAGTTACGGCAATGGGCAAGCAACATTCCTGAGGTAATTTGTCATTTACCAAAGGAAGCCAGGTCAGAGAGCAGTGATCTTGGACACAATCAGACTGGGGAAGATCCTAAAGAATTTACACTGGGGCTACGTTGGCTATGACATTCAGACACTCTAAAGTACAAGTGCCTTCTTCTAGACTGACCGAAACCAACATTGAGAAACATATCCAAAGTGGTAGCGAGACAATATAATCCTATCTGGTTCATTGTTCCCTACGCAACTAGGGCCAAAATCCTAATTCAGCATCTGATGTATGAATGCACATTTAAACAATTTATTAATCTTTTACTTACAATTTCTAAGTGATCTTATGAACCACTGACAACTTTATATCTGTATTTATAATCTGCTTATAAGTGTTTATTAATGCTTTATAAATGATTAATTAACTGTTTCCTAATGCTTAACTAATGATTAACAGCATGCAGTTATTATAAAGTGTTACCGTATTACCTTCCTAACCCACAGACCCATTCCAAGTGGCAGAAAGACACTGATTCCTTACACCCTGGCATGATTGTGATGATCCTAGACCCTCAACTAACCAGACCTGTCTGGCCAGTAGGACAGATCACCAATGTATTTCCTGAAGCTGATGGACAGATTAGGACAGCAAAGGTCAAAATAAAAGACAAAGTATACACCAGACCAGCAGCTCATCTTATTAAATTACCATTTATCCATAACGCTGACAAAAAAACGGAGACAAGTCCTTCTACATAAGGACGAAGTTGCCTCACATTCACCCATTCACACACTCAATCATACAACGACGGTGACATGTCAGCCATCCAAGTCACCATCCAGCTTGTCGGGAGCAGCTTGGGTTAGGTGTCTTGCTCAAGGAGCCGGGGATTGAACTACCAACCTTTCGGTTTCTAGACAACCTAAATGAACCACTGAGCCACTGCCGCCCATGATTATAAACAGCATTAAATACATCCTTGGACGTAACATTTGTTACGTCCAAGGATGTAACAAATGTTCTCTCTTGCTCTCAACAGAGGCGGTCGCATTTCTTTCCTCTCCCTCCCTGCCTTTCCTTGCTTCGCTTGTTTTTCTCTTGTCTTGTCTACTTGAGAGACTCTCTCTGCACTGCTCTCCTAAACTGCAATATGGATCTGATAAACTGGTCTCTCAACGCAATTGACACCATCTTCTTGATGAGAAGCCTGGGTTCGGGGGAACCTGACTGCCCTGCCGGAACGTTTGCAGCTGGCTACACGATGGAAGCGTGGGCGAATTGGCGGGTCGTGTGTCTGGCGAATCTTTCTGTGGAGGACATTGAAGACATCTACCTATTCGGAACCATGATAACAGGTCTTCTGCTGATTGGATTAGGCTTTGCCCTGGGTTATCGGAAAATTAAGAAGACGGTAACAGCCGTCCAAAGCATCACAAGGCTGCCCGTCATGATTGAAGTAGTGGGCAGAGCGGTCAGCATTGAGACTGAGACTATTAACCGCAATATGGATAACATCATGAAGAAGCTCACGGATTTGGATAAGAAATTGGAGAATTTGGAGACCAATGGACAATGAAAAATCATAGTGACCGTGAAAAGAAATGCGGCTACTAGACCAAACAACTGGTATCTTATCTTCTTTTGGCTTTCTTTACCAGCCTTGGCTGGATGACAAAAATCTCCCAGGCGAGCAGGGCAGCTTGACATCTCTTGCATTCCTCCACCCTCTCCCACAGACACCTGCTGATTGTTGACTCTATCTAGGACCTGACCAAGGACGTCTCCATGGCAACTTGCTGTGACGCTGTAAAATCTGCGGACTGAGGCATCTAGAGAGAGTCTCAACTCTCCAGGCCTACAAATACACAAACTCTTACACATATACAGATATGCATTCACCCTCCCAACCCCCATCCCCCGCCTTCGCCACTTTGTTCCTCCAGTCTGGCAGGCGGGTCTGTGACTAGCGCTTTCAAGCTGCTGGGACCGGATGGCTGTTTGCCTGCGCTGGATTACCTCAACCACACCAAGTTCCGTACCCAGTAGCAAAGTCGTGTGTCTATGGTGTATTGATTATGTGCTTTTTTGTGCTGAGGTGTTTTTCCTGTTCTCATACTGTGCTCCCATAAGGAGCATAGTCTGGGTGTTGTTTTTTTTTCCTCACTTACCTAATGTTATGCTGTACTTATTTCTTCCTCAAATACCCTGTCTTCCTGTCCTGTCTACCCCACTGTCATATTGTATGTATGTATGTATGTATGGACAGGTTGATGGCTAATTTCGCTGGTACTTTTGACTAGTGACAATAAAGGGCTGCTACTACTACTACAAATGGTGCTTTGTGTTATGTTCTGTAATTTATGTTCATGGACTGCAATACTGAACCAGTCCGCTAGGGGCTGATAGAGAGATTGTATGGAGGGATGGGAAGGAGGAGAAGAAGAGTGAAGTAAAGTGAAAGAAGTTGAAAACAATGATTCCTCTCGTCTGATTTATTTCTTTCGATTACAAATTTTGGCGACGAGGATGTCTGCATCCGTGCCTATGCCTGCATGTTTTCTTCCGACGGTAGGAGAGCCTGCTATACCGTTTTCTACATGGAAGAAAATTTTCCAAAACTATTTACTTGTCATCGGAGCGCGAGGTGATGCATGGCCTGATGCTAGACTTCGTGCAGTTCTTTTACATTGTCTCGGTACGGAAGGCCAGAGACTTTTCTATACGTTGCCAAACGGAGGTACAACTTATGATGAGGCCATGGCGGCACTTGATGCTCATTTCACACCAAGAGTGAATGTTGTCGCTGCACGGCATAAATTCAGACAACGCGCGCAGCGCATTGATGAAACTGTAAGTCAATTTATAGCGGAGTTACGTCATCTGGCAGTGGATTGTCAGTTCGGAGGAATGGAGGACGAAATGTTAAGAGACCAACTGATTGAACGGGTTTTTCTGGCCGCGGTGAGAGACAGATTGTTACTTGAGTCCGAGCTTACATTGGATCGCGCTTCCGAGTTAGCGTTGCAAGTCGAATCGGCAGTACAAAATGCTACACTTCTTTCAAATACTGGTTCATCTCCTGCCCAGGTTCAGGCCATCTCGAAGACAAAGGGCAGTTTCAAAAGAGGTAAACAAAATTATGACAAAATGCCAGTACAAACTGGGAAGCCACAGAATTCAAATAAAAGACGCTGTTTTCGCTGTGGATCTAACACTCACTTGGCCAACGCACACACTTGTCCAGCTGTGTCTGCCACCTGTCATCAGTGTGGAAAGAGAGGACATTTTGCAAAGGTATGTAAATCTGCTGCTGTCAGAGAAGTGGTGGTGCCTGAACTGACTGTACTGTGTGTAAATCAGTCTCAGGACAAAATTCGTTGCCAAGTACAGTTGGAAGCACCTCAAGGAAATAAAATACCACTGGAATTGATTGTGGATACAGGATCAAGTGTGTCCATCCTTCCAGAGACCCTGTTCATGAAACACTTTGCAAATTGTGAACTGAAGGAACCTCAAGTGAGGTTAGTCACATACTCACGTGAACAATTACCAACCTTAGGCTGTTTCACTGTTTCTGTGTCACATGACGGGGTTGCAACCACAGCAAATTTCTATGTGGTCAAAACGGGTTCACCACTTTTGGGCATGGACTTAATTAAAGCCCTAAAATGTCACATTGTAGGGGATAGGATTGTTACATTATCGAGCCCCGCTGCTTCACCAGTGCTAGAAATATGTAATGCAGCAGCCAGTTCACCAGGATGTGTCAAAGGATTTGTGCACAAAGTACAGATTGATGAGTCTGTAAAACCAGTGCAGCACAAACTACGCAGACTACCACTGAGTGTACGGGAGGAGGTTTCCAAGGAAATTAATCGGTTACTGGGTGATGGAGTAATTGAAAAAATTGATGCTTCGCCATGGGTGTCACCGATTGTCGTAACTAGAAAAAAGTCGGGAGAAATTCGGATCTGTGTGGATTTGAGAGAGCCTAATCGAGCGGTAATTACTGACTGTTTCCCACTGCCTCATATGGAGGATCTTTTCACAGAGCTCAGAGGCGCTACAGTGTTCTCCCAAATTGATTTGCAAAGCGCATACCATCAACTTCCTCTCCATGAGGAGAGTCAAAATTTGACTGCATTCATCACACACGATGGGTTATTCAAATTCACAAAGGTTCCTTTTGGGTTGGCTTCGGCGCCCTCTGCCTTTCAGAAAATGATGAAAACTGTACTTGAGGGCTTACCAGGAGTACAGAACTACTTGGATGATCTCATCGTGTATGGCCAAAACAAAGCCACTCACGACGCCAATCTACAGGCAGTGATGACTCGACTCACAGACATTGGTTTAAAACTTAATATGAAGAAGAGCAAATTCGGCCAGAGCAGAATTCGGTATCTAGGCCATGACATCTCAAAAGAGGGACTACATCCTAACCCTGACTCAGTTGAAGCCATTGCAAATGCACCTGCACCAACCGACCTACCTTCGTTACGGTCCTTTTTAGGACTTACGTCTTGGTTTAGCAAGTTCATCCCGAACTATGCAATGGTAGTAGACCCTTTGCGTGAGATACTTAGATCATCTCAGAATGGATTTACTTGGACGGAAGCAGCTGAGGCGAGTTTTCGACGGTTAAAGCAACTGTTAGTCCACAGCCCAGCCTTAGCTTTATTCGACCCTTTCTTGCCAACATTTGTGTCCACTGATGCTTCCGATTACGGCATTGGAGGTGTCATCTCTCAACGGCACCCAGATCAGACGGAGCGTCCAATAGCATTCGCTTCTCGTACATTGACGCCAGCCGAAAGAAAATACAGTACAGTTGAGAAGGAAGCATTAGCGTGTGTCTGGACAGTAGAACGTTGGAGGACTTACCTTTGGGGCAGGAAGTTTACACTGAAGACGGACCACCAAGCTTTGACCACATTGCTGGCCACCAGAGGAATGAACAGAGCAGGAATGAGAATTGCGCGCTGGTCAGCCAGACTCCTGTGTTTCAACTACAATCTGGAATACAGACCAGGTAAAACAAATTGTGTTGCTGATTGTTTGTCACGTTTACCGTTACCTGATTCAGATGCTGGTCAGGAAGAGGAATTAGGCCTTGTAGCAGAGATTTCAAAGGACCTTTCAAAAGCCATTCCTATGAAGGATCTCCTGGAAGCATGCAAATCTTGTCCAGAGTTGTCCAAGCTGCATGAACAGATCACACAAGGCTGGCCTAAATCACAGAAACAAATGGATCCAACGATCATGGCGTACTTTCAGATCAGGCATGAGTTAGCTGTGGATGATAAGTACATCTTGAGAGGGCAGAGACTAGTGGTGCCAATTGCATTGCGCTCTAAATTAATTCACTTAGCACACGAGGGGCACCAGGGGGTGGTACGAACTAAACAACGGCTAAGAGACTTGTACTGGTGGCCTCGTATGGACTATGAAGTGCATTCGTCCATTGCTTCTTGTTCCGCCTGTCAGTCCTGTGACAAAACCGCCCGGACGTGTCCAGCTCCATTGCAGCCAGTGGACCTGCCAGATGGTCCATTTCAGAAAGTCGCAATAGATATTGTGGGACCTTTTGAGAGAGCCACACAGGATTGTCGGTTTGCTATTACAATGGTGGATTATTATAGTAAGTGGCCGGAGGTTGCATTTACCTCAAATGTTACAACCAACACTGTTACAAAGTTTCTAGCATCTGTGTTTGCGAGAGAAGGTAACCCACTCACATTAGTCAGTGATAATGGTCCTCAATTTGTTTCTTCGGCATTCGCTGATTTCTTGACTGAAAGAGGAATAAAACACATTCGTAGCAGTGTTTACTGGCCCCAAGCGAATGGTGCTGTGGAGAGATGGAATTGTGTTTTAAAGAACTGCATCCAAGTAGTTGAAATGCAACAACTTCCATGGAAGCAAGCAGTCACAGATTTGCTCCTGAACTACAGGGCTACACCGCACGCGACCACAGGCGTATCACCTTTTGAGCTGTTAAGAGGGAGGAAGATGCGTACAAAGCTGAACACTCTACCAACCACAGCAGCTCAGGATGAGAAAGGAACAATGGGCATACGTGACCACGTACAGCGGGTTCAGCAAAAGATGAAATTGTACACTGATAAGAAACGTGGAGCAAAACCACCACCCTTCAAGTGTGGAGATCGGGTACGTGTAAGAAAACCTATGCATGTACCGAAGGCTGGAAGGAAATTCACTGTTCCAATGTTAGTGAATAAGAAATTGGGACCGAGCACTTATGTCTTGAGTGATGGGAAGAAATGGAATGCGGCTCACTTGTCTCTGGTTCCAGAAACCACTCAGATGACATTAGAGAATGCTCAGGTTAATCCAGGAACAGAGAATGTGGTGTATGAGCCAGTTAAGAGCACACGGGCTAGACAGCCTCCAGTATGGTTAAAGGACTATGCTACAGAGTAAAGGGCAATTGAAAGGAAAAGTAAATGAAAGAACACTAGAGTTGTAGTAGGGAAGTAACAGAAAATATATGGTGAATGTGTTCGTATGTTTATTCATATGTTGGTTAACTGATAGTTTAAGATACAGAAGTAAATTTATAGTTATAGACAGAGTTCATAAGTGGATGTAAACTGGGTTGAATAACTCCACTTGTTAAGAGTCTTTCCTAAAGAAAGAGGGGAATGTTATGTTCTGTAATTTATGTTCATGGACTGCAATACTGAACCAGTCCGCTAGGGGCTGATAGAGAGATTGTATGGAGGGATGGGAAGGAGGAGAAGAAGAGTGAAGTAAAGTGAAAGAAGTTGAAAACAATGATTCCTCTCGTCTGATTTATTTCTTTTGATTACGAGTCCCAACATTACACTTTGCATGTAATGTCATGTCTTTGTATGCAATATTGACATTCTCTGTACTTTTATCTTTGGCACCTTGGCATTAATAAAATAAAAAAAATGAACCAATCAATTCTCTTTCCGGTTTAGACTGCATTGGTTTCGCTTATGGGTGTGTCACAGGATTAAGGAATGCCACGAAAACCCAAAAGACTCATGAGATTAACTAATCAATACTCTTTCCGGCTCATACTGCATTGGTTACACTATGGGTGTGTCACGTGATTAATGAACAACTCAAAAACCCAAAAGACTCATGAGATGAACTAATCCATTCTCTTTCTGGCTCAAACTGCATTGGTTTCGCTTTTGGGTGTGTCACGGGATTAAGGAAACGACACGAAAACCCAAAAGACTCATGAGATGAACTAATCAATTCTCTAGACTGCACTGGTAATGTTTATAGGCTTTGTTAGTGTTGTGGATGTATAAATGTTGTATGAAATGTATAATTGTACGTGCTAGAGTGAATGTCAATGTAGAATGTATGTTAAATGTTGTAAACATAAATACTGTTATGCAAGAAAAATTTCAGACACAGTCTGACAATAAAGTATAAAGTAAGTAAGTAAGTAAGTTGTCACGCTGCCAGTCTTTGTTTTCCTGGGTGTTCCCTAGTGAGCTCACTTCCCCTTAGGCACTTCACCATAGGCACTTTATTCCGCTAGTCTGGTTGTGTCTTCACAGTAATTGCACTCCAATTAGAATCGCACAGGTGTTGACAATACTCTGTCATTAGTTTCCCTATATAGAGCTGTCTTTCTCTGTTGTCATCATGGAGTCCTTACCCTTTGTGTCTCATGCTCTCGTTCCCCGAGACTTCCTCTACCTTCTTGTTCTTCTGAGTTCCCCGTTTCATCCGGTTCCCTCTTTTGGTTTTTGTTTGTCTCTCATGACTGTTTATTTTGTATTTACCCTTCCGTTTAAATAAATCCCTTACCTGCACTTGGATCCACCCTCTCTTTGTGTTTCATCTAAACCCTACCGTGACAGAAGGACTCCATCATCAAGGATCCAGCGGTATGTCTGCTGCCATGTACTCATCAGCCAGCAAGCGTAATGGTTTTGAGGGCTCTCGCCTAGTGGTGTTCCGGGGGACCAGGGGAGGTCGCTCCGGAGCAAGCGGTCGAGAGGAGGTCCGGCAGCGATCGCCACTGTGGCCTCCCATCGATCCGAGATTCGGATGGGGGCGGCCATTTCCCCAAGATGTCCCGAGAGGAGAGGGGAGATGCAGATCGGCTGAGCCAGCGCCGTGGTACCAGATGGCCGCCAGTCCTGTACAGCGGCACCAAATGGCCGCCAGCTCAGCGCCACAGCACAAGATGGCCGCCAGCTCAGTCCCACAGCACAAGATTGCTGCCAACTCAGCCCAACAGCACAAGATGGCCGCCAGCCTAGCGCCACAGCCTAAGATGGCCGCCAGCCTAGCGCCACAGCCCAAGATGGCCGCCAGCCTAGCGACACAGCCCAAGATGGCCGCCAGCCTAGCGCCACAGCCCAGGATGGCTGCCAGCCCAGCACCACAGCACAAGATGGCCGACTCAACGCCACCGACTCTCCATCGTAGAGGGCGGAGGAGGAGACAGGCAGCTACTGTTCCTCAGGACCCGGAGAACGTTCCCGAGCGGGCCGCTGCCATCCATGAGGCCATTCCCGATGCGGTGCCCGCTGCTGTTTCGGAGGCGGTGGCTGAGGCTGTTCCCGATGCGGTGCCCGCTGCGGTTCTGGAGGCCGAGGCGGTGCCCGCTGCTGTTCCGGAGGCCGAGGCGGTGGCCGAGGCCGTTCCCGTTGCTGTTCCGGAGGCCGAGGCGGTGGCCGAGGCCGTTCCCGATGCGATGCCCGCTACTGTTCCGGAGGCCGAGGCGGTGCCCGTTGCTGTTCCGGAGGCCGGGGCGGTGGCCGAGGTCGTTCCCGAGGCTGTTCCCGAGGCGGTGCCCAATGCTGTTCCCGAGGCGGTGCTCGATGCAGTTCCCGAGGCGGTGCTCGATGCTGTTCCCGAGGCGGTGCCCGATGCAGTTCCCGAGGCGGTGCCCGATGCAGTTCCCGAGGCGGTGCCCGATGCTGTTCCCGAGGCGGTGCTCGATGCAGTTCCCGAGGCTGTTCCCGAGGCGGTGCCCAATGCTGTTCCCGAGGCGGTGCTCGATGCAGTTCCCGAGGCGGTGCCCGATGCTGTTCCCGAGGCGGTGCCCGATGCAGTTCCCGAGGCGGTGCCCGATGCAGTTCCCGAGGCGGTGCCCGATGCAGTTCCCGAGGCGGTGCCCGATGCTGTTCCCGAGGCGGTGCCCGATGCTGTTCCCGAGGCGGTGCCCGATGCAGTTCCCGAGGCGGTGCCCGAGGCTGTTCCCGAGGAGGTGCCCGATGCTGTTCCCGAGGCGGTGCTCGATGCAGCTCCCGAGGCTGTTCCCGAGGAGGTACCCGATGCAGTTCCCGAGGCGGTGCCCGATGCTGTTCCCGAGGCGGTGCCCGATGCTGTTCCCGAGGCGGTGGCCGATGCAGTTCCCGAGGCGGTGGCCGATGCAGTTCCCGAGGCGGTGCTCGATGCAGTTCCCGAGGCGGTGCCCGATGCGGTGCCCGATCCTGTTCCCGAGGCGGTGCCCGATGCAGTTCCCGAGGCGGTGCCCGATGCAGTTCCCGAGGCGGTGCTCGAGGCGGTGCCCGATGCAGTTCCCGAGGCTGTTCCCGAGGCGGTGCTCGATGCAGTTCCCGAGGCGGTGCTCGATGCAGTTCCCGAGGCGGTGCCCGAGGCTGTTCCCGAGGCGGTGCCCGATACAGTTCCCGAGGCGGTGACCACAAGGCCGTGGTGGTCTTCTGCTCCGCCCTGGGGGACTCTGGCGGTGACCACGAGGACGTGGTGGTCGTCCGCTCCACCCTGGGGGACTCGGGCGGTGACCACGAGGACGTGGTGGTCGTCCGCTCCGCCCTGGGGGACTCTGGCGGTGACCACGAGGACGTGGTGGTCGTCCGCTCCGCGCTGGGGGACTCTGGCGGTGACCATGAGGACGTGGTGGTCTTCTGCTCCGCCCTGGTGGACTCCGGCCTCTACCACAAAGACGTGGTGGTCTTCCGCTCCGCCCTGGAGGGCTTTGACTTTGACCACAAGGCCGTGGTGGTCTTCCGCTCCGCCCTGGAGGGCTCTGGCCTTGACCACACGGCTGTGGTGGTCATCTGCTCCGTCCTGGTGGACGCCTCAACATGTCCTTCATGGACTTATGTTTTGTGTTTTTTGAGTTCTGTTTCTGTCTGTTCCTTTTAGTTTAGTCTGGCCCTCCTTCCCTCCCCCTGAGCCTCCACCTGTCCGCCTCCCTCCTGGACTCCTTGTTTTGTGTTGCACCTTTCCATTTCTCCTGGTTGCTCCTGTCCCTGTTTTCTGTCCCTCCGTCCCTCCCCCTGGTCCGCCGCCGTTCCACCTCCCTCCTGCCTCTTTTTCTGTTGGGGTTTTCCTGGGTTTAGGTGGAGCATCTGGTAGCTGCTCCGTAGGGGAGGGGGTAATGTCACGCTGCCAGTCTTTGTTTTCCTGGGTGTTCCCTAGTGAGCTCACTTCCCCTTAGGCACTTCACCATAGGCACTTTATTCCGCTAGTCTGGTTGTGTCTTCACAGTAATTGCACTCCAATTAGAATCGCACAGGTGTTGACAATACTCTGTCATTAGTTTCCCTATATAGAGCTGTCTTTCTCTGTTGTCATCATGGAGTCCTTACCCTTTGTGTCTCATGCTCTCGTTCCCCGAGACTTCCTCTACCTTCTTGTTCTTCTGAGTTCCCCGTTTCATCCGGTTCCCTCTTTTGGTTTTTGTTTGTCTCTCATGACTGTTTATTTTGTATTTACCCTTCCGTTTAAATAAATCCCTTACCTGCACTTGGATCCACCCTCTCTTTGTGTTTCATCTAAACCCTACCGTGACATAAGTAGGTTTTGATTTTGATGATTTTCCGGCTCAGACTGCATTGACTGAAACAGGCGAACTAGACTAATTCCAGAACAGAGCCTATAGAATTTTGCGCTTGCACAACTGAACGATTCACTCCCCGAGACGACTCGTTCTTCCCGAGTCACATTAAATATTTGTTTAAAATGAACGAATTGTTCAAGAACGACCCATTACTAATCCTCATGTTCAGCTGCCTGAACGGAATCTACCTGGTTTTCTTCATGCTAGCTAACTTTTCAAGTTCTGCTTTTAGCACTTTAACAGAATTGTTCAGCACCTGTATGTCCATATGTACAGTGGGTACGGAAAGTATTCAGACCCCCTTACATTTTTCACTCTTTGTTATATTGCAGCCATTTGCTACCTTTTTTGTGTGCATTTTTTTCCTAATGAATGTACACACAGCACCCCATATTCACAGAAAAACACAGAATTGTTGTCATTTTTGCATATTAAAAAAAGAAAAACTGAAATATCACATTGTCCTAAGTATTCAGACCCTTTGCAGCCAGACCCTTTTGCAGCTTTTTGGGAAAGATGCACCAAGTTTTTCACACCTGGATTTGGGGATCATCCTCACCATTCCTTCTTGCAGATCCTCTCCAGTTCTGTCAGGTTGGATGGTAAACATTGGTGGACAGCCATTTTCAGGTCTCTCCAGAGATGCTTAATTGGGTCTAAGTTAGGGCTCTGGCTGGGCCATTCAAGAACAGTCACGGAGTTGTTGTGACGCCACTCCTTAGTTATTTTAGCTTTGTGCTTAGGTTGTGCATTGTGCATTGTCTTGTTGGAAGGTGAACCTTTGGCCCAGTCTGAGATCCTCTGGAAAAGGTTTTTCGTCCAGTATATCCCTGTACTTGTCATGATTCTGCCCTCGTGTCCTTGATTTTTCCCTAGTCTTGAGGCAGGATCATGACAGACCCGTGTTTTGTGTACAAGCACATGGCCTTGTCTTTGGGCCATGTGCTTGTGTTGTCTCGTTCCCTTGCCCCGCCCCCTTTGTTATCCTAGTCTTGTCGTGATTGTCCTATCTGTGCCACCTGTCATGTCTTAATTAGTTCCCCTATTTAGATCTCCTAGTGAGCTCTGTCTTTCGTCGGTTCATTGTTCCACATATGTGTTCCTACTGGTCAGCCTTGTGAGAAGTTTATCCTTGTAACCCCCTTTGAGATGTCTTTGTATTACCATGAGTGTTTGTTTATTGTTAGTGTTTAGAGTCTTTATCTTGTCAGCCCAGTCCTGTTTGGTTATTTTGTAGCTACCTTAGTCAGTGTTTTCCCCCTCGTGGGTTTTGTTTTCCCCTTTGTGTAAATAAACCCTCTGTGTAACCCGATTCCTCTCTGCACTTGAGTTCCTCCCTTACCAAACCCTGACAGTACTTGGCTGCATTCATCTTTCCCTTGATTGCAAGCAGTCGTCCTGTCCCTGCAGCTGAAAAACACCCCCACAGCATGATGGTGCCACCACCATGCTTCACTGTTGGGACTGTACTGGACAGGTGATGAGCAGTGCCTTGTTTTCTCCACACATACCGCTTAGAATCTCATCAGTCCAGAGTCCTTCAGGTGTTTTTTTAGCAAACTCAATGCAGACTTTCATGTGTCTTGCACTGAGGAGAGGCTTCCGTCGGGCCACTCTGCCATAAAGCCCAGACTGGTGGAGGGCTGCAGTGATGGTTGACTTTCTACAACTTTCTTCTTTACCTCTCTCACAAAGGCTCTTCTCCCCCGACAGCTCAGTTTGTCCAGACAGCCAGCTCTAGGAAGGGTTCTGGTCCTCCCAAACGTCTTCCATTTAAAGATTATGTAGGCCACTGTGCTCTTAGGAACCTTAAGTGCAGCAGAATTTTTTTTGTAACCTTTGCCAGATCTGTGGCTTGCCACAATTCTGTCTCTGAGCTCTTCAGACAGTCCCTTTGACCTCATGATTCTCATTTGCTCTGACATGCACTGTGAGCTGTAACCTTGATTTTAGCAAATGGCTGCAATATAACAAAGAGTGAAAAATGTAAGGGGGTCTGAATACTTTCCGTACCCACAGTAGGTCACGCAATGCTGGGGTCAGTACAGAGTCTATCGCATCTCTTACTGTTGAGGCCACAACCAATCCAAAGTACTCTGTTGTTCTTTAAATACTAGTTTGATACCATTAGCAATGGCGCCGTCAAGGTCCTCTTGGGAAATGGTGGAATCTTTGAATTTTTTCTTTATTGGTGATAGCTCAATCTCTTTTTTACAATTGTCCTTGACCGTTGAAATACTCATGATGGGTAAAATAGAGAGTGGGTCAAAATTTACTATAAGGATTATAGAATATTTAACAAAGTGAGCAGAGCAAAAGACTATGTGTGCATCGCCGTTGAAGGGTCACATGATCCTCCATCAGTTTTGTTACGTCTTAAATTTAGACTGTAAAATCTGGGCATATTTTATTGCCTGAAATATACTGTATTACCAGCCTAACCTGACTAGATGGTCTCGATAACACACTTTATGATAGGTTCCGTTTGTTAGCATTAGTTAACTACATTGCATAAATTCACAATACATATAAAGCATTTATTAATCTTAGTTAAAGGGGGGGGTGAAATGCTATTTCATGCATACTGAGTTTTTTACACTGTTAAAGAGTTGGATTCCCATGCTAAACATGGACAAAGTTTCAAAAATTAAGTTGTACGTTTGAAGGAGTATTTTTGTTCCAAAAAAACCTCTTCCGGTTTGTCACAAGTTTCGGAAAGTTTTTTTCGAGTATGGCTCTGTGTGATGTTAGATGGAGCGGAATTTCCTTATATGGGTCCTGAGGCACTTCTGCCTGAAGAGCGCGCGCTCCCGTAGAGCAGAGCACTGAGAGGCTGAGCACAGCCTGATCAGAGTGAGAGCATCGTGAAAAGTCACAAAAGAAGTGTGTTTTTGGTTGCCAGGGCAAGACAACCCTGCACAGATTACCAAAAGAGAAACAGCATTAAGGGACCAGTGGATGGAGTTTATTTTTACAGAGCATCAACGGAGTTGTGCAAGTGTTTTTGTTTGTTCCCTGCATTTCGGATTGCACATCGCTTATTTCTTAAGGATAATGCAGTCCCAATGGAAAAGGGTCACGATCGTGTGTTGGAACCACATGCGGTGAGTAAAACTGCTTCAAATATCTCTGTGTTGTTAACTTAGCTATCGGCGCGTAAGCACATCAAGTAAACAACATGCGATGTTGTCATCAAACTGCACTTTCCACATGTACAGCTTAAAAAAAAAGATGACATAAAGTGGAACTTAGTCATTTTCCAAAACCGCTAAGCAAATATATACAGTTTCAGTACATACCACATAGCATACCGCCTTTGCTGATGCTGCTCTTGTTAAATTTCAGCCTCTGGATCTGTGTCACAGCTTCCACATGCTCTCAACTCAAAAGCCTACTGGCGCTCGTGATTCTTTAGCTCCGCCCACACGTCACGCCTCTAGGCGCTCGTGTTTTTCCGGGAAAAATCGGTACAGACCATCTTTCTCTTATAAATATGATAAAAATAAAGACTTTTTGGAGTTATGAAGGATGCAGTACTACTCTATAGGTACTCAAGATTAACAGGATATTGAGTGAAAACGAGCATTTCACCCCCCCTTTAATGTTAGTAGCAGCCTTTACTAATATTTAAATCTTAAGTTGTGTCTGTTAATATAGACAGTTGTTTTTAACTAACTTATAGTAAATGTTGTAGCAGATGTTTTGCTAATTGTTAGTTAATGTTGGTTAATGCCTTAACTAACTTTACCTAGTGGGACACTACCTCTTGGTTTAGGGAGGTTTTCCAAGATGTGTGCTGGTTTGCATGGAGTTTGGCTCAGTTGTGCATAATCCAAACAAAATTTCTTATATTAACAAGGTAAAATCCTACAACCTTATGAACAATATCCTTCAACAATATGTAGCATAAATGTAACTTATTGCATGTTGACTTGTTAATTGTGTTATTATGTGTGTTTTCGAGATGTGCCAGCTGCAGGCTATATTGTGGTAGAACAGCAAAAGTGTGTGAACAAAAGGTCTCTGTGGTGCTCTGTTGTTGTTTGTGCCATCATCTGCAAGTCTGTCCATCCAGCTGATACTAGAGAAAGTCCTCATACTCATACGCACACTCTGACAAACAAAAGAGTATAGTCAGTTCTAGGTATATGCCGGTATCATATTTTCATGTTGTGATTAATTGCTAATGCTTTTATCACGGTACACAATATTATCACAATAATGAAATTTAGTTTTAAAAAAAGTGGCCATAATACAGTATAACAGGTTTAATAACTTTTTTCTTATATCAAAAATAACTATACAATAAAGTAAAAAGAAAAAATAAATAAAGTTAAAAGTTTTGCACAGATTAAAGTGCAAAGAACTATAAAGACCTATAGGTATTACTTTTTCAATAAGATCTCATTAGTTAACCTTAGTTAATGCATTTACATTTACCATGAGAAATAGTTAAATTTTCTACATAAGTTATAAGATTTGTTCAAACAAATACAACTCATAGTTCATGTTAACTCATAAAATGACACAGTTGCAATTTTTGAGTTTAACAACGTGTTATATATTGGAATACCTAAGATTAATGAATGTCCAGAAGAACTTTTCATTGGAAGTTTATGTTAAGTAACGAATTAACTAAAATGTGAACGAACAATAAAGAATCAAAACACTTTCTAACAATATCTAGGGTATGTTGTAGTCCAGATTAAAATGTAAAAAAAAGATTGAAATAATAGATTGCCTAAGTCCAAATATTTAAGTATTTGGCACTGTTGATGAACAACACATTAAATCCACAAATCTCAATAGCTATTTAAATACGTTTTTAGAAAGTAGAGCAGCTGCTTTATTTTATGGGGTTTCCAGGGTAAAGGCTGCATTTTCTGCAGTTTAGCGCCATCTGCTGTCAGTGAGTGAATGTTCGTTCCTTCTCCACCTCTCTCACATATTCCCCCATGTTTTTTTTTTACCAGTTGATGGGAAATTTATTTTTAAAATGCATTCCGAATTCTGAATAATTTGTGATATATCATTTAGAAGAGCCCACGATAACAATATCGGGCATATTCATTTCCGTGATATATCGCATTACCGAATACTGGTACGTCTAGTCAGTTCATACAAACACTGAATTATTTTAAGAAGGATTTATTTATATATAAAAATCTACACTTAAAAATAGACATCATATGTACACCAAAAACAGAAAGATTGTTAAATTCATTTTAGTAAAACATTGCATGTAGTAACATTCACTAAGGTGAGACAACAATACTTATGACTTATGTAATCCACTATTAAGCTTAAACTGGTTCCTCCGCTACAGTTTTATTTAATATGGCTTGAATTTACTGTAGCTATACGAGTGTAGTTGTTTCCTCTTGAACACTGAGTGATAAGTGGAGACTTTTGGCTTCATGTATTCTTTACCTTTTCACTAAATTCAATGTTAAAACGTTCAGTCAACAGGTTAAACCTGAATTATAATGGATGACACATAATTCATTGTATAAGATGATAGAAACACTGGACAATCAGTGCAAAGACAAGATGGACAAAAAAAAAACCTCATACACATACATGAAAGAGAACATCATATTGGTCATGTGTCGGTTTCCAAAACATCCCTTTTTTTTCCAACATGTGGATCCATAACTGCATCTAGAAATCTTGAACTATATCCAGAGAGCAACTTCTCTGAAATCTCATACAAATGCTAATCAGTGTAATGCAAAAGTGAATTACAGTAGCTGTCCTTTCAGAGGGAAGCCTCATTTTGGCCAAGTTTCGTGGCATATTTAAAACAGATCTCTCAGCTTTCACCAGATCAGACTCAATGTTATCCATAGGAAAGAAAAAGTCCAATGAGAGCAACCTGGGAAAAGTGACTCTCTATAGCCATTAGTTGGACCTGGGTCAAGCTGACTTTTAGCTGTCTCTCCTTTTATCTCAAGCTGCTGCTCATCCACATGTTCATGGTTCTCTACATTCTGTTCCTCATCTAAAGGTGGATTTTCTTGATCCTCTTCACTTGGTGTGGGGAAGATGCAGTGATGCTCTCCAAAAGCACAATCCAGATCGAGCCATCGTGTGAAGAGGGATGAGGTGAAGGAGAGAAGACCTTCCGGCGACGACTCAACAGATGGGAAACCAGAGATATCTAGACGATCTGGAATTTTCTGTTTAAAGAAAGACAGAAATAAAACTAACCACAAGAGATAAATCTACTGTATCAAACCTACAATTAAGAAATGTTTTGATACAACATCTGAGAAAACAGTATAGTAGCAAGAAGTATGGTATGAACAAACCTTGTTACAAACATATACACTCTTAGAAAAAAAAAGGTATAAATTTTGTCACTGGGGTAGTATTTTTCTTTTCTTTTTACCCAAATGAACCATTTAGGTAACAATATGTATGCCTACTGATGTGTACCTTTAAGGTTGTAATATGTACACTTTAAATGTAAATAAGTGTAAATAAACGTGTATGACAATATACCTCTTTTGCTATGTCATCTAGTGTGACTATCAGCTCCCTGATGAACCTGGTTTTGAGGTGAACTCGACTGAGGTGCTGGAAGAGCTGGCTCCAGGAATTAGACAAGAAAGCAGCAGCACTGAACACACAGCACTAATGTCACACACAGAGAGAGAGAGACACAAGACACATTTTTAAGTTTAGCTGCTAGGACAAAATTAGATACTAAATGTATTTGTATTTGGGTCAGTGACAAAGGATGGCTGAGATGATAAACCTGAAGAAAATGTTTAGTTACACGTAATTAAGTTCTGAGAAATGCAATCTATCTAATCTTGGTGCTTTCATCTGGGGAAAAGGTTTAGGTTTATTTAATTTAAAAAGGATCAGAAGAAAGAGCCTCACACCACACTGACCCGCTGAACTGTCAGTCTTACCGGCTCATTGCACAGCGCGCTGTCGTTGAAGTAGTGGGACACGACGTAGTTCTTCGGAAACACTTGTGGCTGCAACCGAGAAATATTACAATGTCAAATTTAACAGCCTTTAATAAAGACGACATATTTATTTAAGATGCACGGGCTTCTCCCAAGTTATCAAAATTGCTAAACAACAAAAAGGTCAGTAGCTACTAAATTTACACGGGACAGATAAATGCTAAAGCAGGCTTCTTATAATCGCGAAGTAAAAAAAAAAAAAAAAAAACACTCACGAATCCGGACGTTTTTTCGATGTGTATAGAGTCTAGCAGATTTCTGACCGTAGTCTTCATAAAATCATCGCACCCACTTCCTTGAACAGTCAATGTTGATAGGAGTAAGAGCACTGAAAGGCAAAGGTAAACAATGTGGTTTCAGAGCATTAAAAACCGTGACATTTTCAACACACCCACGTGGTGTACTCTTAATGTCGCGAACACCACACACACACACGCACACACACACTCCCAAATACAACTGTTTAATCATTGATGGACCTTCGTCAGTGCTGGACGTCTATAACGTTACCTGTTGGTGACATGCTTCTACCGGTCAATGTGGGCCAAATTCCCCATGTTCTTCTTAATCAAGTCGTTTTGCACGACAGATTGCTGCAGAAGGGTTATGGAAGAAATTTAGCCTCAGTGGGTTTCCCAGCTGCTTCTGTCAGAATCTACTAAACAGCGTGTCCTCTTCCTCTCACTGCTGCACTTTCTCCTTGATCCCACAGCTGCTCCCCATTCTGACCCTCTGGCTCAATCCTAGGCTGACAGTTGGAAACTCCCAGCCTTCTGATGGACAACAAGATATTCCTCTATTTACAGTGATTTTAATGTCCCCTGTCTTTCCCCCGAAATTTCCTTCTTCCTTTTCAGTCAGTTTGTTTTGAAGCTTGAATTTCCAGCTGGCATGCAAGTGAGCAAGACATTTGATCTGTTGTGGGCTTTTCCTGAAGGATCAAACAGTGTGGAGGCAGTTTGATCACTGAAAGTGAAAGTCCTGGCAGTTCAATCTCTTTCTCGTCTCTTTAAAGCTCCCCACCCTGTTCTCCTCTCTTTATCAGTACTCTATGCACGACCTTTTCCGGGCTTAGTCATGCATTCTGGCAGTGTTTTAATTTTATTTTTAAATACATTGTTCTTAGTGCATCATGTGTACATATTACATTTAAAAACTTTTTTTTGTACTGAGAAAGTGTAGTAAACAAATTTGGAGTAGCTGTATGATGAATAAAAATTTACTCAGGTAAGAGAGGCTTATTGTGGAGGTACATATAGCACAGTATTAGTTGCATTATTTTAAGTCTTGTAGCGCACTGAAACAAGCTATAAATCTGTTATAGGTTTAAGAGGATTTCTACATAATCCAGAAACACTCCCACAACAACAATTACAGGGAAGATCTGTCAAAAAACGATTTCTTTACTAACAGATGATCCTGATAGTGGTCAGTAGCTGGTATAATCATCTTTCTTTTTTTATGGTTTCCAAAAAGCAGACAGACTTTATTTAGAATGTGTGAAATTAAAGTAAAAGTCATTTATTTAAAATAAGGATAAATAAAATGACAAATTCAGATGGAAAGAAAAATGTGATTATGTATTTTAATAGACATATAAGAGGCAAGTCTCAAACAGTATAATATCAACTGATACTTGGCCTTGTTCCATTGAAATCAATGGACCATGTGCTCTATTAGACACATAGTGAAAGGCAGAAAATGGACATGTCTAGTCATGATGGTAAAACAACATTCCATTTAAATGCATGTGTGTAAGTAAACGTTTTTGAGGCTCCAATCTAGACACGTGTCGGTATTCGGTAATGCGATATATCATGGTAATGAATATGCACGATATTGTTATAGTGGGCACTTCTAAATACCGTGAATAATTATATATGACAAATTATTAAGTATTTGGGATGCTTCTTAAGAATACTTTTCCCATCAACTGGTCAAAATGCACAACACCGCTGTATGCTGCTTGAAAGACGCGTGTGCCGCTCTGATGTAAACAAGTATGCATGATTAATAACTTCTCCAGCAAATGTAGCTGTTTCTCATTGTGAATGTTAATAGTTAACTAAATAGGTCTTTTTGTAAAGTGATATGGGTCTTTATAGTTCTTTTAAGTTTATATATTTTTCTGTTTTGATTTATTGTATTTAAATGCTCAGTTATTTTTGTTATAAGAAAAAAGTTAATTAACCTGTTATACTGTATTATGACCTAAATATAAATCCTGTGATAATTTCGTATACCGTGAAAAAAAAAAAAAGCAATTAATCGCAACAGTAAAATTTGATACCGGAATATCCCTACTCCAATTACAATGATAGCTTTTACTTTCTCTCTTTGTCATGGAGAAAAAGCTATTCTCAGACAATGTCCCTTTTCCCGTAATTAACACACACACGCACTCACTCACACATTCCTTTCATCTAACTCTGGCAATGAGTCCATTGTCCCTTTTTTCTCACTCTCTCTCACTGGCTCAGAGTTCTCTCTCCGCCTCTAATTGCTGTTATTAGATGGCTCTTGTAGAGCTTGATGAGTCCTGTCATCCATGACTTAGGAAGACACACATTGTCCTCTTCCCTGGGCCCTGTGGCTCCCAGCAGGGCTAAAACCTTCTGAGTGTCCTCTTTACCTCTGCCATCCACCATGGAGAACTTAAACAACACTTTTACTTTGCTTTAACAGAAAGAACAAAAAGATCATGTGAGAGGAAGCACAGAGTTTTAGCAAAGAAACAATAAACGGACGACAGGAAATCAGGACAAAGGGACAATTGGGGAGAAATGAGTGATAGAGAGGGGAAAAATACGAATTATGGGAAAACAGGCAAAATATTTGACTTTCATGACTGCTGCAGGACTTTCCTAAACTGTCTGTAATAAATATAACAGCAATTTCCAGAAATTCTGTATATTTCGGTGTCTTGTTGCATTTCTAGATTTTGGACTTTCCATCCTCAGATTTATTAAAAGCGAATTAAAATTCTACTTCATTTTGACACAATCTATTAACTCTCTATTATTCATTGAAGTACAGACTATGTTTAAATCATTTTAACCACCAATACTTTACTATTTATCAGTGTTCCCAGAGTCCCGAATGTATGACAGCGTTGCAAAAATGGCTAACCTCATGCACAATAAATAAGAACAGAAAAAAATAGAGTACTAATATAATATTTTTCATATAATAATCTTCTGAGGGTTGAAGGTCAGCATTTACTGAAGGTTAAAAAAATAACATTACTTCTAATTAAAATTCGTTTTTGGGTCCTGATTTTACGTCCATTTGAGGAAAGTGCCTTATATGATCACTGTAACAATAGTTCATATATTATTCATAGTTATTCAGCATAGTTTAAACTGTAGTTTTCATTTTATAATACCATTACAAAACATTTTTTTTCCTGCTATCCATCAAGGATGTGTTAAATTGATCAAAAGAGACAGTGAAGACATTTGCAATGTTACAAAAGGGGTCTAGTTAAGATTTTCTATTCTAAAGACAAAATGCAAACTTACTTCATCCACTCTTCTTTCAGACAGAGCAAGCAGAGAGAGACCGCCTCCACTGACAGATTCTCATTAGAAAGAGCCACTTCAATCTTATTCAACAGAGTTGGACCTGAGTGAAAGACAGACCATGAGAAAGGCACATTAAGGAAGAATTCACTGTGTACAAATGCAAAATTCAATAAATAGTGTGTGTTTGAAAAGTGGTATAAATCTGAGTTCTGTTTCCATGCGTTACCTTTCTCTGTTGGCTGTGTGTTTCCACTGCTAATGTTGAACTGATAAAGTGAGAGAATGTCGTCATCCGAAACAGGATTTACACAACCGCGCTCAACATTAAGTACATCCACCAGCATGGAGATCTCTGGAAGATAGATTGAGAAATAGAGAAAAAGAGGGAGAGGGGGTTACATTATGTATATACACAATGAGTGTTGAACTTTGCGATGATCCTGACACTGAGTTTTGAAACTATTTCACTGTTTAGAAAGAAAACAGTCACACATAAGTTGCGAAATAAGATGTAAATCATACTATGCCAAAGAAGTCATAGTAACAGGCCTCTGTTAAATCTATGTGTTTGTCTCGGCATCTTATAAAAGCAATATGTTCCCTTAAATTTCTGAATAAAGGTTATGAGATCACTGCTGTCATTTCTAAATGTGACTTATTTTGAGTGTTAATGTTAGTATATTTGACCCAAAGCATTCTCGGCTACAGCAACGCCGCATGTGATCACAGCGGTTAAAGCAAAAAAAATTAATAAATAAATAATCATTTTGATTTAAACTTTTTCCTCAGCCAAATCCCATTCCACAGCAATACCTTTTTCACACACCCAGTCTAAGAGCAATATTTTCTTGTAATTAGGAACGCATGTCCTCCTAATGTATAAAATGCAGGAGCACCTTCTGATTAATAAAAGAAAGAATTCTGATTAAAAAAAAAAAAATTCCTCATAACATGAGTTGACATTTGACTCAAAATGATTAATCGGCCATTTTCTTTTTACCTTTGTAATGGCATTTTTCTAATTTTATTAAATGTATGCAGCGTTTCTTAGGTTTTTTTTCCGGCTGTGGTGGCAGGACTATTTCCCACGGACCCATGGGAAGAATCACACGCAATCAGAATTTTAATTATTTTAACTAAAAAGGATAAGTAAATAGTAAATGAATGAATGGCAATCAATAGCACAAACAAAAACAATAACAAGATACAAATTAAATTAACTACTTTATTTTTTTATAAACTATTTTGTATTAACTATAATTTCTTCAACTGTAAAATAACACTGGAAGAGGTTAATTTAGGACGCTTTCTCTTTAAGACCTCATGGACAGATCTAATATGTTACACATGGCTCTATGTTACTTTTCTTTTTAGAAGCACTTGTCCTCCTAATTTAAAAAAAAAAAATAGTAGCACCTTCTGATCAATAATCAAAAACTCTAATAAAAAAAAAAAACTAATATGAGGTGACATTTGACTCCTTAAAGTGACTTACAGGGGTATTTTCTTTTTTACCTTAACCGTCGGTTCCCAGCAGTCAGCAGAAGTGAGAAAAAAAGTGTTTATTATTATGAAATCTGGATATTTGTCTTACAGAAATACATGGATTCGTGACAGGGGGCCTTTATTCTCCCCCCAACCCCCACCCACCCACGCGGAGCCGTGTGAGTGACGTTTTATTACAGATGCGCACATTTTATTTCATGTCTTCATAACAGTTGACAACAAACACGCGCTTACTCCTTTGAAATGCTTGGAAGAGCAAGGACCATTTTTAATATAACTTCGACTGGATTATTCTGAAAGAAGAAAGTCACATACACCTAGGATGCTTCGAGGGTGAGTAGAAGATGGACAAATTTTCATTCTCGGGTGAACTAACCCTTTAATATAGGTTATGAGTCTTGGGTGCCCCATACTGGGCAAGTATGGGACTTTCCATTGGGCAGCACCTGGAATGAACTAGTGAACTTTGGGTGACCTCCAAGAATATGTCTAGGATGGCACAAACAAGTACGATGAATAGCCATGAGAATAAGGTTGAAATGAAAAATTGTTCAAACTAGCGGTAGTCTACAATTAGACAGTAAACCAAGAGGAGTATGAATTATTTGTAGCAAAACTAATGCGGTAAAACCAAATAGAGGCAGTGTTGTCATTTTTTGGTTGAAAAGACTGAAAAGAACGAGGTATAAACGGGTATGGGTGCCCGGAAAGACAAAGACTCGACAGCTGTCATCTCTGCTTTGTTGCTATGTATAGCTTCTGTCAGAGGCAATTCACATATATTTCAGTTCATAATATGTACTATACAGTTAAAAGGTTAATAAATGATTAAAGTGTTCAGAATAAACATTAGAATACATAAGTAATATAGTTTTTATAAATACATGTCAATGAATTTCATATTATTCAGCTAAAACCATAGAAATTGCTAAAAATATACCCAAGCAATTTAAGCCTGGTTTTGTGGTCCAGGGTCACATATTATATTATATTATAACAAAAAGTATGTTTATTTAACATGTAAAAAAAATATTTTAATTTATTTTTTTTATGTTTTATTAAATAGCATATAAAAATAATCAAAATTGTAAATTAATATTAAAACATTATAATATAACAAAATTTATATTTTTCTAAAAAAAAAACATTTTTGCCCAAGCATTTAAGCGCAGGCATAATCAAAATCTTCAGAAGATCAGGAGAAACAAATTCAGTCAAGTTTGTCCAAACTTTTGAAATGTAGTTTGTAACACAGATGTGCTTTTATGATGTAGACCGGCATCACATTGTATACACAGATTTTCAGCTGACCTTCAGCACATTGAAAGCTGATTGGATAAGACCAGGGTCTGCACCTCTCCATATGACTTGATTTCCCATGAGAACATGCAATACCATCTGTTGGAAATCAATGGCACCCAGGACTGGTCATTAATCAGATATAACATTGTCAAAATTATATTTTTTAAACAAAATCTGCTGTTTGCAACAGAGAAAAAAATATTGATTTACTTGTCTTAAATGTCTCAGTGATTTGAACTGTGGCCCAAGAAGGTCTTGTCTTCCATCATCAAATTGAAAATCTTTGGGCTGCACACTCTCTGATTGGCTGGGCTGTGGGTTAGACCCACCCCCTTCAGCACCATCCCAACCACTCATGTCTTCCTCTTGCTCTATGAGAGAATCATACGTTATGTTGCTGTGAAAGTTTTTTTCATGCTGAACTATACAGTATAACATTACAGTGTAATGGCAAGTTATTGTTATAATTCCGATAATAAAAGCTGAACAAAGTTGAAAAATCACTGGAGAACTGTTCGTTTGTCAGTATCAGGAGCAGAACCTTGGCAAAGGAAAATGTGGGTCAGACACCCGGTTTAACAGTTGGAAAATCAATTTGTTTGCAGACACAAATATTATAACATTCCCACTGAATCAATATATAGAGATATACATATCAATTATGAGATAGTCCCAATATAAGTTATAAAGTTATATTAATGAGAAATATAGATGCAATTATGAGAAAAATAGTCACAGCTGTCTCAAGGTCACAACACTGCACAAGTTCGTAATTGTGAGATATAAAGTCCCAACTGAGACAAAGTAGCAAATGTAAGACAATTATGAGATCTTAATTTGCTAAATATGAAAAATAAAGTCACCAATGTGAGATATAGTCTCCATTGTAAGATATAAAGTTGCAATTCTGAGATAAATCCACAGTATAAGTTATAAAATGATAATATGTATTATAAAGTCACAGTTATGAGAAATAAGGTCACGACTATGAGATAACAAGTTCCAGTTATTAGAAAAAAAGACACACTGTGAGATATAAAGTCACAATATCTGTTAAAAAGTCAAAAAAGTCAGAATACTGCTTTTTGTAACTGTGTTTTAAATACCAGCTGAATGAGGAGTGCAGACTAGCCTTGGGGTGCTGGGTTAGGGATGTGAGAGAGCGGGCTGCATTGCCGCTTCGCTGGTGAGGGAACACTGCTGGAGAGAAGGTGCTGTTCATAAGCAAAGTCCTCTGAGGACACATAGGGGACACTTTTCATTGTTAAACACCTGCAAGGCAATAAACAGGGCAAACCATAATATTTTCAACACTACAAGGAACTCCAAGAGGTACTCTGTCAATCACGGTACTAAAGTGGTGCATGCAGTCCAGTACCTTGAGTGCTGTGTTCTGTAGACTCTGAATGGTTAGCAGCAGGAATGGCCAGGAGTTGATGAGGTAGATCCTGTCCATGGCTACCATGACAGTGCTGTTGATCTCCAAAAAAGATGGGCCCCTCTCGACCAGGACAAAACTGCAATAGCAGATAATACATAAGTATAACATGTTAATGCATTTTAATCAAGTTTAGATTAATGCAAACATAAACATTTGCATACCTGACAGCTGAGGCGGATTCCCCTCTCACTGTCCACACTCACAAAGCCTGGGTGAGACCACTGATCCACAATATAGTCATATATATAGATCAGTGGATGAGATGCAGGTAAAGAGCGACACCCTGGAGAGAGAAAGACAGATATTAAATAAGACATTAAAGAGAAGAACTGGGGATTTGAACATACATTTGGGTTATGACAAGATTACTTTCTCACTTACTTCATACATGTCAGCTCTCTGTGTGGCAGAACTGTTGGCTCTCATGGTGAGCCCTTCGCCCTCTCTGTCCGCCTCTCGGTCCCTTTCCCCAGGAAATGCTGGACCAGGCTGTGGAGGAGATGGGGACAGAGGGTGGACGGCCTCTGTACAGAACAGTGTCCATGGGCCATCGAGTTCACAGAAGTGGCAAATGGCAAGTAAAGCGTTCATCTGGACGGAGTTAATTAAAAGGTTATATGAGAATATGAAAGATAATTGCACTTTTTTTTTACATTTCAGAAGAATGAGGGTGAGTTTTAGAGATGGTTTAAACCAGAACAGGCGTTCAATACATTATGCTAAACAAACTTAAGGGACATTACAGTTGACTCTGGCAGTAATTCTTACTGGTATGTAGTCAATTTAAATATTATGGGCTACTTTGGATCTTTTTTTTAGACTAGAGGAAAGAAAACTACCGAAATACAAGTCTTTGTTATATTTCACTTATTATATTATGTGTAGATTTCAACTGCAGTGTAATAATTTAAAGGGTGTTTTCTCCAAAGGAGTTTCAGTACAACCACTTCATTAGGGGAGAACCGGGGCGAAAGTAACACGGGACGAAAGTAACAAAGCGATTTTCTCCGAGCCTCTTTCTGCATTTGCATTCCCAGCTATGACAGCATGTTCAGCATGCAATCCTTGACGGAGCTGAGAAATATCATGTGATTTCCTCATCGTTTCCCAAAGTTAGGTGCGTAAAACTGTTTTCGAGTACAAAAAGTAAATTATTAAAGCGGTAATTTTTTTTATTAGTTGTGTTGTTTTTCTTGTTTCATGTGTCAAAGTAATGATCAATCTAGAGGTTATTTAATGCTTTAACACATCCTACAGTTTGCATTTTCAATTTTTTTTTATATAAAATTAAATCGAGTTTAAATGTCAGGAGTTCCTGTCGGGACGAAAGTAACAGTTGTTACTTTTGTCTCGCTACAGTCACAAAAAGTATTTATTTTGTTCCGGTGCAAGCTATATTGTGAATTTCTGTGTCTTGCATCATTTCTTACAAATGTTTATGTCATATTATACCAAAAGAATATGTCTTAGTTAGGGTCAGAAAGACAGACAGAGGTCTGGTTTTATCCAGATGTTTTTGAGAGGGTGTTTCTGGACATAGAGGTGTAAGGACGAAAGAACCTGAGATACTTTGATCTCCTGAGAAACAGACAATACAAACATACACAGGCATCTTCAAGACACCCCACAGAGTGGAGGAGCAGGAGACCTCCTTCCCTTCTGGCCATTTGTTTCATTTTAAATCCCTTCACCCATTCTTCCTTCTACTCAGTCTGCTCAAAATGATTACATGAAAATGTCAATGCAAGTGATCTAACACTCATGTATAGTATCATTGGAAATGTCTCAGTTTAACTGGTACAATGGTCTCACCCTCACAAAAGTAGATTAGAAGATAATACAGATCTGAAGAGTCAAGAGATATCTTGATTACTGTGATGGGAGTGTCCTTTCCTGGGGCCCTCCATGTAAATTACCCCCTGTTCCCATTGAGTTGTAAAACCACCCAGGCTTGGGACCTGAGGTAATGCAAATTCCAATTGTTAGTTTCTGTCTTCATCTCGGGGGATGTTTGTCTTGGTCTGAGGTATTTAAAGGATTGCAGCAAAAGGATCAGGGCGATTTCTGTAGCCAGAAAGCCCGTAGTGTGTTGTGTGTCTCTTCACTTCATACTATGTATTTTCTAAGGTCAGGTATGCATATTTTACTTTTAGATTCATCTTTGAGAATTTGATGTTTTGTATTGATATGATTTGATGTGTTTCAATTGGATATGTAATTGGCAAAATACATATCTACCTGACTGTAAATAAATTGTTACATTTTGATTCTATTCTGTCTTACTCTGTAATTATTGACTAGTAGATTACATTGTATCCTTGTTAGCAACATGAGCACCCGAATGAATGAGTTAATATAAAAATAGAGTTAACTAGAATAATCAAATGTCAGAAGAATATTAATTAAAAAGGCATACAACCAATTTGCATTTCAACCTAAATTCGAGGTCATACTAAAATGGAGTCAGATTAAATAATAAAATGGAGTCAGATTTGAGTTTAACCTAAAATGAATAACTCTACGCGCTGAAAGACAGAACACGCAGGAAAAGCAGCTGCTACATCACATTTATATTTAGGTTTTAGCAATAACTTAGCCTTTACACCACCACCTGTGAAATTGCAGTGTTTCCAGATGTTTTAATGCACATTTTTAATTCATGCATAAAAACAACTGGATGGAAACATAAATAGGCCTACTGTTACATTATGTTTATAGTTTTTTTATTATGCTAATGTGATTACATTTGTATATTGTGCATTCTGTAGAATTGTTTTATTATTATATAAAAATACATTGAAATTTACAATTAAAAAAATACAGTCAGGTTTTAAGACATCTGATGAAACTTAAACTTAAATTTAAAATGAAAATATGAAAATGTAATTTAATAATTTTTTTGAAAAGATAAAGGACAAAATATGTTTGCAGTTATTTATTAACAAGGTCACAATCAGGTTTACTTAAGAAAAATAAGACTAACAGAAACAAATGTAACTTATATTGTTGTGTTACTTTTGACCCACCTGTGTGTTACTTTCGTCCCAACCGATGGGGTCGAAAGTAACAATGTTCAACTTATGTTCAAAGTGAAATTATACTTAAGTCTTTCCACATTTCTACAGAAATACCACCTGGTTTTGTTAGACCACACTTCTGAATTACTGGCCACAGCAGAAATATATCTCTGTCTACAACATTATCTTTTAAAATGAAGTTTTTCTGAAAAATGGTACTTTCGCCCCTGCTCTCCCCTAGCATCTACAGCTACCAAACTTTCCAGTTTTATTCTTATTTATGTTCTGAAGGTTTTCACGGAGGGTTTACTCAAAAACACAATATAATACCTTTATCAGCTGGGTACCGCTGACTGGTACTGCCAGTAAACTAACAAGAACAAGACATTGCGATGGAGTATAAACAATAACAGCTATCTAATGTTACAGGTTCTGCACGGTTATGTTGTTGTTAAAGATGTCATTTTTTTCATGTCAGCATAAATGGTACACTATCCTAACCGAGGTGATTTACTAAAGCGTAACTGGAATACCATCGTAATTATTATTTTGTACTTTGTTTACATTGTTCGGGTCACCCTCCTCGGTCTTTTTATAATGTGTCTTGTGATAGGGAAGTCAGGCGCTTATCACAACAACATGTGCGTGACTCACAGCTGATCTTGTCTTTCACGCCGAAAAGCCATCGATACAGTCGAAATAATCCATTAATATGTTTTTCTTTTGGTGTACGCACTATGTAAATATTTGCTATTTAATTTGTTTAGGTGGTCCGTAATCCGCTGAATGCCTTTTAGCCACCACTGATGTATGAACGAATCTTCTTAAGAGTCGAATCCTTTCGATGATTCGATCGAAATATATCGGTTTATAAATCCCATAGACATCATGAATCCGGTCTAAATGAATCAGACACGAAGTTAATTGTTCATTGTAAATGCAAATGACATGTAACAAGCTATGCTTGTACTTAAGAGACCACGTGAAGACATTGAACCAAAATGTTTGAAAGAACCGATTCGCGGAAATGACTCTAAATCGGACTTCCTCTTCCTCGAAAACTACTGTTTCTTAGAACCCCACCGTAAGTAGTGGCAATAATTGACAGTAATCAATTCAAATCAGTTATTTATTCGTTTTTTTTCTTCTTTAGTGTGTAATGTATTTGGTTCTCCATCATTCGCGCAGTTTGTAGTCATTTGAACCAGATGAATTCATCTTGTAAATGTTTACCATTAACACTAAAGGGACTTGGACAGTAATCTGTCAAGTTCGAAGCTAGTTGTATGATTGTGACTTGAGGTAGGTTGATGCTCTACCGTGTTATACCAAAATGGTTTTTACATAATATTTCTTTTGTTTTATCGATTACGATACAGTATAACAAAATGAATATGGTAAAGATGGTTTCTAAATTACTCTAAATGGGACATGTCTGTTTCAACTGAAGCTCTTGAAGCTGTCAACTATGGCATGCGAGGAAGAGAGAACTCAGGAAAACCTGACGGACTCTGACGGACGAATCCACATAGGTAAGACAAGTGACTATATCTGTTTAAAAGAAAATTAGTTACATTGTTGACGAAAAATTAATTTGGTAAAATACAAAAAGCTGTATTTTAATTCTAAAGATTATTCTTCACAGCTTATGAGTTGTAGGCCTATTGCTAGTTTAAATTATTTGTTTATTTCGTCATTTTAAGTAGTTTGAAATACATAACTTCAAAATTAGCTGCAATTTACAAAATTATCTACTATGATAAGAAATGTTTTTGGTCACCGCCTTAAACAAGGTCTGTAGCGCTGGAGGCTATAATGCAAATGACCTGAAGATGGCAGTGAAAATCCTTTTCATAAAATTGTCCAGAATTTCTGGCCAAGTATAGGTTCGTTTTGTTCAAAATTGCTGATATTTGCCTCAGACTTTTATTTTGTCCTTCGTAAATGTACCTGTTTTGAATACCTCCATTTACATCTTCACACTATGCTACATCACGTCTGCCATAACCGATCTGGGAGGACTTTACTTTTACTGTCCCAGTAGTTGTAGATTAACTTTGTCTTGTGTTAACAGTCAATGCATGAATGCTGTTGTTTTTCTTCCCTTTCCCTTAGTACCAGATGAGATGAAACCAGAAACTAGCCAAAACATTTGCCAGGACTTCCTCTTGGGCAGATGTGGTTTTGGAGATAGATGCCGACTGTCTCACAGGTCTGTCATTCACTCTGGATGGTAAAGACTCAACTAGCGAACTAACCTCATGGTAGACATGATTTATTATCTGGATATTTTCATTTCAACAGCAGTGTCTTGTAGTTGCTGTAAAAATTGGGAAATTTGTTAGATCTTGGGAATGTTCATTGAAGCTTAGTGGATAAAAAATACATTGCTCTTTCCTGACTTCACAGTGTGCTTGACGTCCCTCAAACCACACACTCAGAGGAAGATGATACAGCCGTCACAGAAAAGAAGAGCAAGACCCGAAAAAATGGAAAAAAGACTCATTCTGAAAAGCAGCCTCTAGAGACTGAGAAGGACGGTATGTTCATAGATTTAATGCAGAGGCACTTTACCTTCCAGATACACTCACTGCACCACATGACTTTGATTTGGCAGATAATTTTTTTTTTTTCAAATATTAATAACCAGTGAAAACCTAAACAAACAAAAAAACTAAATGATGGTAGTAATGGTAATAATAATGGTAATAATAATACAAATATAATAAAATAGTGTAATAACTAAAGATTATGTCAAACTAATTAATAATGTTTTATTTTCAAGATTTTGAAAGATTTGAAGATTTTTTCTTCATCAAGATATCAGGACTTATGCCTCCAAAGTATACATCCAAATTAATTTTAATACAGAAATTAAAAACGCATATATATATGCATATATATATATCACATATTTAATGTATTGTTTGATAACTACACGACAAAAAATAGCATCATGCCATTGATCTGTAAATGCATTTCAATATTCTTTAAATATAATTTTATTATATTATATAATGATTATAATGTACCATTAATACAGTATTACATTATTTCTTTTAATCTTAATATGCTGGAATTATTCAATTCTCAGACAATTTAACAAATGCCACTGGACAACATGAAGAGTCCATCAACACAGGAGATGTTTCAAATGACCTAGAGCAAGTGACAGAGTTTTCTGAAGAACAGGATGATTTTGTAACTTCAGGTATAGCAACAAAAAACAAACAAGAGCTGGGAGATGCTGTAGATCGTTCCTTTACCGAAAATGCTGAGAAAGGACCCAGTGACGACATCTTACTTTTGAAAAAACAATCTGCACCAGAAGACAAAAAGATGGCAGCTTCTAAAAAACTGAGTTTGAATCAGTTGGCAAAGGAGTTATCTGTCGCTCCTAAAAAAGAACAGACTGAAATAGTGGAAGAATGGAAGGACAGCTGGGATGGAGTGAGTGGTTCAAAAGCAGAGCTGGTATCATTCATTCTGCCAAAACCACTTTTAAGACATCCACCCCCAAACAGACCCACACACTTCATCTGCTTCCGCGTGGACTCTCCCGCTGCTCTCCAGGCCTTCCAGCGCATTCAGAGAAAGGTTCTCTCCCTCCTCCCTCAGTCAGAGCCGCTATGGATGGACCCCGCAACTTTACACGTAACTCTTTCCTTACTTGTCCTGAAGTGCCCAGAGGAAGTCAGCGCTGCTGCTGAGCTCATGCGTACCACAATCAGAAACTCCCACAAACCCGCTATTTCTGTGTCTTTCACTCCAAAACTAAGGCACTTTAACGGGACTGTCCTCCATGTGACCCCACAACCCCTGTTCCATGTCCAGAGCCTGAATTCCCCTCTTCAAGAAGCCTTCAAGGAGAAGGGCTGGCTACACCGTCATTCCCGATCCCCGACGTACCATCTCACCCTGGCCAAATCACGGGGGCCCATGACAGAGAAGATGTTTGAAAGGATAGAGACCGTTAAACTGGGCAAAGATATCAACTTTGGCAAGCAAGAAGTAAATAAACTCTATCTATGTGTGATCGGTCATACAAACACAGAGAATGGTTTCTATCAGGTTGTTGGTGCTGTGCAGCTGCCCAATGTGTAAAAGTGAACTCATCTGAACTTGGGGATGATGGTTATTAATTACATCAAATACCTGATGTGTTTTAAATCAAGGAGTCAGTCTAATGACTTCTACGTTCTTTATTTTGTGCGCCTAATATCACATTTATATTTATAGATGCAGAAGTATCCCAAAGCATAGTCTCGTGTAGCCAGACCTTCATACTGACAGCAGAAAGTCTGGAATGTAAGGCAGTTTTTATCGGCCGAGGCCCGCCCGTGACGCCATTTGACTGACATATCAAACAACCAATCACAGTTCGTTTAATTCTGTGTCACGTTTCAGGGTGTGGTAATGTCGCGTGTTAAACTCTCAGAAGTATTTTAAAGATTCTATTCTGCCAACCTTAAATATTTGACATACTTTTGAATATCCAGCATATAGTTGATCGTGATAAGCGCTCGTCGTCACAGTTGTAAACTCGACGTCTTTCTTCTTTCGTGAGTGGGTTTGGCGCCACAGCATTTTTGTTTCCAGGTGGAGCATTAAAGAACACGACACACATGTCTCCCTGAAATCATGTATAATTCAACCAATCCAATGACAACTTCGACACTCCTAAAGTATTTCAACTTTTCAACTTTGGGTCCCATGTGCATCAGACCTTCTGTGGGCGTGACGTCTGAGGCTGGGACTACCCAAAGCATGACTGCTTATTTTAGATTGAATAGTTGCAAAGACAATGGATTAAAGCATTTTCTAAATGTTTACAATCACTTTTAATTCTATATTATTTCTGTTCTGAAAAAAGCACTTTATATCATTGTTATATCTTTATATTCTCTTTTTACAAATGCAGTCAAATTTTGATAACACAAGTATTAGTGACACTGAAAGTTCTTTATATGTATTCATTTGTTAATATTTCAAACCCACCACTAAAATGAAATGCATGGTTGCGAGTTAAAAACTCAGATTTATTTAGATGAGTTCACAAGTTGATAAAATATAATAATTAATCATTACATCAATTTAAAATTTTATGTAATTTAAACAGATTTTTTAATAGATTATTTTTTTTTAAATAAATTGTCATAACTTAAAATTGTCTTCAACTGGGAAGTGGATTTCTAGTTCTCAGCAAGCTTTGCTTTGGACAGGATGAGGTGAATATATGTTGAAGTAATTTTTTGTGTTTTTTATAGTTAAAAGGAAATATCTGTTATTGTTCAACACTGTCATGATTGACATTTTACAAATTAAAATAGTTTTTACGTTAAAGTTTTTTACCATTTTGTTGAAGAATAATGCTCATTGTTAGTTGGTATCAGGGGTTTGAACTTAGTAGTTAGTAATCAACTTGTGTAAACAAATTTGTGTTTATGCAGTTTATCATAAAACCCAATTTGGTTTTTTGGTTAAACATAATTTCACTAAAAGCTGTCATAACAAATTTTTCATATTTTATTTTGATTTCAGTTTGATTATATTTTATTTCAGTTTAATGTTGTTTTTATTTTATTGTACATTTCTGATGAAAATAAAAAAGTCAGCACACTAGGGCTCTAAAACTACAAATATTTTATAACAGACAATTACATTATTGCAGCACACAAGCTCTTTATCAGACCTTCATCAGAGACTGTGTATTTTTGGAGCCTAGGTGTGATGACTTTTTTCTATTTTCATTATCGATATATATATATATATATATATATATATATATATATATATATATATATATATATATATATATATATATATATATATATATATATATATATATATATATTTTTTTTTTTTTTTTTTTTTTTTAATCGAGCACCACACCCAGTGATGTGCCTGCTTTTGTTTTGAGTTTATGGTACATTTCTGCACAAATATAACAAAGCCATCTCTTACTTTAGGTTTGTGTGCATTTGCTGACCCTCACTTAAAGACATACAACATTCACCTTAAATGTACCAGGTAATTTCTTTACTTCCTGTTCAGTCACACATTGCAAGATGTTGCTAAGTGAATCAGTGCAAGGCAGTATTTTTGGATCGCTTATTGAATTGGATGTTAGGATGTCAGTTTTTTATTGAAAGTGGTCTACATAAATAAGTAATTTACCATGTGTTTCAGTTATGTTTTTATAGCACAAGCTCTGAATTATTCAACATCAAACAAACAACTCTGAACAGCTGTACATTTAGTCACTGGAATATCTTGAGACCAATGAAATTAAATCAAACAAAATGACTCATTTTATGAATATTTTTTTCATGCATGTGTGTGTGTGTGTTACAGTAGCAGCTCTGAGATGTAAGCAAGGAAGTCTTGCATACATAACATCATTTTCTCTTTCCTCCTGGAAACATGTCATGCACACTATACGAATGCTTGTGCGGTCTCTTTCACTCCATCCCTCCCTCCTGTGCTTCTCCATCTAGCACCCCTCCCCCATCCTCGCTCGCTTTCTCTTTCAGTGACACAGAAAAATCAACACCACCCTCCCTCTCTCATGCATTCATATCCCCCCACCCCATACTCCCTTGGCACACAAATACCCATCTCTCCATCCCTCCCTTGTTCTGTTGTTTTCATTGTATATATATATTTTAATCCCCCTATCTCTATTAAACCTCCTGGGCCACCGAGAGTCTAGCATCCCTTCATCCCTTTCTTTCTTTTACCGCCCATCACTTACTTCATTTGTGGGTAAAGAGTGCATTAAATAATAATAATAAACATTTATGGGAATCCCCTACTGCAAACTGCATGGGTTGCATTTGGAAAACCTAGCGACCTGCCATTATTGTTTTTTTTTTTTTTTTTTTTACTCATTAATTTGACAAAAGAGCTTCCTGTATGTGGAATATATGTGTGGTTTTCTCACAATCTTTCAATCTATCATTATGTGTTGTCATGCACGCTGTATAAATACAGTAGACATGTGTAAATCCTCCATCCCTTTTTGTCTCCTGCACACAAACACCCAGAGAGAGAGAGAGAGAGAGAGAGAGAGAGAGAGAAGTTCAGTCCTGATCACTGGGACCCTCAGGACCACACCAATTTAAATCTGCCTTTCACTTACTTAAATTAAGACTGTAATGTGTTTGAAAATGGGACAATTAAAATAAATGTGCCGGTTTTTATCCCCACAATACATAGCCTTTTTTTGTAGCCACAGTTGTTAGTCTATTTTATAAAAACACATTGCACTGGAAGGATTTCATTTGCCCTGGATGTTATGGATTTGCTATTTCTTCAGACTGGACATTTATTGTGTGTGGAAACGACATCGACGACATAGTTGTGCATTTGTCACACTGAGAACAATTAATTTCGGAAGTTTTTCGTTTCAGTGACGTTTCAGTATAGCGTCCCTCCGCGCGACTGTGGACGATGAATCAAGTTCTCGGAGGATTTTAAATCAAGAATGAAGCTGACTGATAGGCGTCGGGATTTGAAGGAGTCGTTCCTCTCTTAAAACATCCCTCAGGGACTCTCTCCTCTCTCTGAAGACCTGTTTCCCATCATCCATCAGCGAGCACAAAGACCGGGAGCACATTCTCCTGAAGCCCTAAACAACAGATTTCACCAGAGGATGCAACCCGTTTTAACGGTCAACGGTCTCAGTAAACGCATCTAACGTTAATCGCAAACAAATTCACACGAGCGCGAGAGACGTGGAAGCACCCACATTAGGCTGCTGCAAATTAAGGTGGGCAACCGTTTTTAAATGTGCCATATAACATTGTATAGCCTTCTGTGCGGCTCATTTGCCGTGTCAATTGGTCTGTGTGCTTACCGTTTGGCAGTTCGTTATACGAGACCATTAAAACAAAAGATCCTCGTGGTGTATCCAAGCGCCAAGACAAAGCGCTGTGAGTGTGGCTGAATATGATGCCATAAACAATCATAGGTTTTCAAGTCTGGCACGAGAATGAGATCGATTGGTCTCGCGACGGGTCAACTCACAAGTGCATTCAGCAATCAATTCTGTCCTGTTTCGTTTCTAGTCATTTTTTCATCGATTAGATTAGCACCAGTCTGTTGTGTGGATGACTGTGTTTATAAATACCTTCACAATGAGCTCATTTTATACATTTAAACTAAACACACCCACATACAAATACAAATAATGTCCCCTCAGTGACCTCTATGAACTTATTTTATTTCGGAACAACAGCAGCATGGCTCTGTCAATGGTGAGATTTTGATTCTGTCTACATATTTAATGTAATTCTGTAACTCAGATGTGTAGAGCAAGTTTTAGTCAGTTGTTTGAGAGCAGACAGTTTATTTCAACAAAGAATTATAATTTATAAAAGCCATTTTAATTTTTTATGCTGTATGGCTAACTATATCATACCCTCAACACTGATATTTTATTGGACTTTGCATTGGATTTGTTACTTTCAAAAGGCATTTTAGGCTTCGAATATTAATGGACGTTATTATAATTATAATTAGGCAATAATGTTTTTATTTATTGCAGTAATTTACTGTTTATTTATTTTTAGCACAGTTCAGTCTTAGTGTGTGTGGAAGGATATTCTGGACAGTTTTCAAAAGGAATTGCAAATTGCGTTTTCCATATGTGGGCGCATACATTGTGACATAATCCAAATGCGATTGCAAATCTTGCATTACCGTTTGCATCAGGACCAGCCCACACCTTTATGGAGTCCTAAGCAGAATTTTACTCAGTGCCGCCAATACGACTGATTATTGTCAATGCTTTTCTTCACACACTATAAATCTAACACACCCATTATTAATTTTATTTGTTGTAGCTGTGTTGCTTACTGTCTACTTGGCATGTTTTTACCCTTCTTAGATTTTTAATTGTAACAGTAGCAAACCCACAAGAGTGGTCAGGTGTTAATTTGCACTGTAACATTCAAAGTCTTACTGTACTCAGTGGCATTCTTAATGTGGTGTACTGAAAAGTAGCTAAATAAACCAGCAGGCAATGTATTTTCTTTAGCAACATACATTTTTACAACTCTTAATCTGTAACTAGCTAAACTGAGGCATAATGATATTGGAATATAGCAAAGACCCCAAGGTAAATCATGTTAAGCTGTTATCAGCACCTAGTTTATGAAACCAAAATTTACACAGAAGACAAGAAGATTTGATTAGGCAGGCTAATAAGACTAGAAAGAAAGGTGGGATGCACTGTCTGTTTGCTCATGGTCATGAAACAGCAAGAGACCTTGAGACAGGTGATCTTGAGCCTTTACCAATGAACTCCATTGTTCAAAGCATTCAGTACAATAGTCGAGACTTAGGTCTCTGCAGAGCAAAAGTGGGCGTTTATCACCATGTGGGTGTTTTGAAACTGCTGGGTGTTTCTGAATCATGCAATCTAAATGATCCCCCTTACCCAACCCCACCCCTAAACCTAACGTCACTATTACATCAACCAATCAGGTATCATGGTGTAAAAACACCTTGATCTCGTAACTCCCATTACTTTCCTGCAGAGACCTATACTTGGATCCACCTTACCCAACCCCACCCCTAAACCTAACATCACTATTACATCAACCAATCAGGTATCATGGTGTAAAAACACCTTGATCTCGTAACTCCCATTATTTTCCTGCAGAGACCTATTCTTGCAATAGTCTGTGAGTGATGTCACCTCCCAATATAAACAAGCTCATTAGTATAGTCCCACCCCTGACACTGATTGGCAGCTTCCCGTGTAAGGCATCGGAAATTAAAATGCAGTTGTAAATAGACTTTGCTTTTCCATTTAAAATTTGCAATTGTGTTTGGATTGTCACGATTTATGCATCCACATATGGAAAATGCAATTTAAACTACAATTTGCAGTTGCTTTTAAAAATAGTCTGGAATATTCTTCCATACTAGTTACCAATGATAAGTTCATTCTGATTATTATATCGAGCCAGTGAATTAACATCACTGACTATAATGTGCAGGAAAATCCATATATTCTAGATGTTATTATATTTATTGGGTAACACTTTAGAATACGGTTCCATTAGTTAATGTTAGTTAATGTATTAATTAACATGAACAAACAATGAATAATACATTTATTACTGTATTTATTCATCTTCGTTAATGTTAGTTAATGAAAATACAGTTATTCATTGTTAGTTCATGGTAATTCACAGTGCATTAACTAATGTTAACAAGCACAACTTTTGATTTAAATAATGCATTAGTAAATGTTGAAATGAACATGAACTAAGACTTATAAATGCTGTAGAAGGATTGTTCTTGCTTAGTTCACGTTAATGAAAGTAGTTAACTAACATTAACTAATGGAACCTTATTCTAAAGTGTTAACATTTATTGTAAAAAACAACAACAAATATTACAAGGATATGGCATCATTTTAAGATACACATAATAATATATCAGTATCATACTCATGTCACTATGTGAAGATTTCATTTTATATAGTTTATTGCTCATTAAATGAGCTAAGCTACAAATGAGTGTTTTCTCAAAGTATCATAATTGGCAATTCCCCCAAAAATCTAATGAGATTTCTGTTATCTTAAAATGGTTTAAGATCGCATTTTTCTTCCTTGCTTCATTTCCAAACTCACATTATTGCCTTTCCGTTATGCAATGCGAACCATCCTTATAACAGGCTGACAAAATGCATCATGTTCAGATGTGCTGTAGCATTCCAGTCTGAGTCACAGTCTGCATGTCTGTTCCATAACACTGTTTTACATTAATCTGGCTTTTAAACACATTTGCATTTGAAAGGATGACACTTAGTTTGATAATACTGCACCAACTATATCACAGTTCGCTAGATTATTGTCCTGACCCACTGCATGCTGGTTATGTTCTCTGACAGTAAATGAATAGCCTTCAGACATCATTATAAACAAAACACATCAGACACTGTTGTAAGGGTTACTTGTGATGGAGCCTGCAGGTCTGTGTTAGTTAAACTGTTTTGGTAGGATTAAGTGGTCAGATTACATATCCTGATCTTAGAAATGAAACCTGAGCCAGTGCCTTAGGCCAGTACCAATGCAAGACAGGGTGTGGTTTTTGGTTGGCCTGACTTGAAACTTAATTTGTACATATTTTGTCTGTTTTATGTAACTAGAGGTGCAAAAATTACACAAAGAATGTTACTGTATTGGTTATCGGTTATCAGTGAATTATATTCTCAAATGAAGAAAAAAATTGAGTCAGATATTTTTTGACTATAGCTTACAGTCAGTTCATAAATTACGATGTAAAGGCCACTCTTTATGTCATAGTGATGTCAGAAAGCATAAACCCTAATACGTTGAGTTATTACTGAAATTTGTATAAAAAGAATGTGATGAGATGTGATGTAGGATCATGAGCTCATAGTTAAAATCTAATTTATAGCCTGATGATGTCATAACATGTCCCATCCTGAGGACATGATGATTTATGAAAGATGAGGTCATAATTATTTAGTGAAGTATGTGTCATTAAACAATCATGATATGACAAGGTGCAGCCCTTTTTTTGGAGTGCATAGTTTTTTTAATGTACCGAGTTCTCATGAGATCTAATCGTTGGTCAGTGTGTGTCTGTCTTAGAAACCTCTTCTCTTAACATTGATGATCTAATCACTTAATCCATGTTGTTTTCCCAGTGGACCTCAGTCCTGATAATGAAAATGTTTGTGTGTGTCTCTACTTAACCTACTTTAAACCCATTCCTTGTCTGTCCTGTTATTTATGCATTTTTAACCCATTTTCTGCTACCTTCTCCTCCTTTTTGCAATTGTTTGTTTTTGGTGGGGTGAAATAATTTTCCCCTCCTTTTCCACATCAAAAAAATTGATTTAATAAAAAAAAAAAAATCTACATACATATATATATATATATATTAGTGCTGTCAAAATTAGCGCGTTAACGCATTCGATTAATTTGAAATATTTAACGCGTTAAAAAAAAATAACGCAATTAACGCGGTTGCAGTTTTTTTTTATTTCCAGTTGTGGCCTATGTGTGTTCAACGTGCAAAGAAATATGGATAAGACCAAGGAAGGACTTTTAGACGGAAAGTTTCAGTATAAAACTCTGCCGGATTACTCTTCAGTCTGCCACAAGAAACATTACTCTTCATTTAGTCTGCCACAAGAAACAGCAACATTAAAATCATGAACTCAAATGTCATTGTTTAAAAAAAAAAAAAAACTATGACTGTAACAGTGCGTAAATCAGACCTTTCTGTAACGCTAACGTTAATAAGCTTAAATGAAAATAACGAAATAATTGTGTAGCGGAGTATTTTTTGTACACAGTGCCGCGAACTGTCAATCACTCCTGTACGCGTGCACCACTGTCCTCCTCAGCTGCAGCAACTTGCGCTCTCTCTCTTCATCAAGTTTTAAAACAAAAAGGGGACAAAAAGATCATATTGTCTTTGTGCATAGGCTATAGATTAATTAGATAAATGAATATCTAAATTTGTGCCTTGTCGTCTGCGGTATTTTTTTTAGAACTTAGAAAAAAGATGCTGCAGCCAATGAACAGCCAGCGGGAGCTGCAGGACGACTCAACCTCCGCAGACAGTTTTTAATGTTTATCAGACAATAAATACTCAAGATTTTGCTTTAGTATAACTCACAACGAGTTTCACACACCTTCTCCGGCCACGTTGAGTTGTTGACACTTAACAGTGGGAAAAGCGACACATGCGCTATTCACTTGTATAACTTAAGGGTGAATGGGTAATGTAGTTTCTGCTCTGGGTGGGATGAATTAGGAAGCTTGCATTGTGAAGGGCGCTCTGAAAATCGGCAGTGCAGGTAAAAGATTAAACCCTCTATTAAAACAGATGTCCAAATGAGCGTACCGGTACGCTACAAGCACGTTCTGGGCGCACGGAGAGGTGGCGGTACGCTCAAGAGCTATATTTGGAAGTGGCGGTACTGAGTACCGGTGCCTACCGGCCCACTTAAAGCACTGGCAATGACTATACTTTGGAATTTTTTTGCCGTCCACTTAGAATTCAACATGGAAATCATTTTTGTTTTTTATTGGCATTGATTGTTTTGAAATTCAAATGGTACTTACATGCCTGTGTTTTTATTTCTGTAATAAATATGGCTTTCAAGCCAACAGTTAATTTGGAGGATATTGATGGTTTATTGCAGGTATGTTGTTTACATGAGAAAATCTGTGTTACAAGTTAAACAAAAATTCCAATAAACAATCATATTTTGAATTTAAATAGTTTATTTGTCTTGAGTTTACATTAATTATTTACATTTTACATTTACATATCCAAAAAGTTTCAGTCTTTTAATTGCGATTAATCGCGATTAATTTTTAAAAATTGTGCGATTAATTAGTTAATTTTTTTTAATCGATTGACAGCACTAATATATATATATATATATATATATATATATATATATATATATATATACACACACACACACACACATATATCTTAAGGCGTTTTTGACCTGTAGCGCACCTGTAAGTGTATGATATCAAAGTACAGCAAAGTGCATACAATAGGATACAACACCTTTTTGAGATGAGCATAATCTGCACAGAACTGATCACCATGATGATGAGATGAGATGTTGGTTCATGCCAAATTTCGACCCCCTGCCAAATCACAACAACCCCCCCCCCCTTATTGAAGTCGCTGCCTGATTGCCCAATTCTAACCACACCCCTAATTCTAACCCCTCCCCCACAACTACTACTAAACCTACCAAGACTAGGTGGGTGATAATCTGGGGGTAAAATACATGTTTATATTAAAGTAAAAATAGATTACTAATATGCCTTTCGAAAGAAATTAAATAGCAAGTATTTGGGGTATCTTCTTGAGGATCCAATCTTGGTGTGTTCTCTTTATAATTACATGTTTCAATAATTTCAGACGCCTGAGAACGGTTTAGAGCTGTCATGGCAGCCATAGCAACTGTCCCCAACTACACCCCATCGCTATGGGTCCGGTTATGCCATGCCATCCCTCGCCTGGACTTGACCCTGCAGACCCGAAACAGCGTGTTCACTCCAGACAGCTGGGAGTACCAGCAGGTAACCCTCTCGCTCATTCTCGCTCACTATTCTCCTGTCCTCTCCTTGTTTCTCACCTTCAGAAACAATTTTCACACCTGACAGCTGGGGGTGGGTGCGCTCATCTTTTGAAGCGGTGCTTTCTATTTTCTCTCCTTTGTGTACACCCTCTCATTCTGTCTAAATTATATTGCATATATGCACTATAGTGTATGAACAGTCAGAAATGTATTTTTCTTGCTGTCAGAAATATTTTTACTTTTGACTTGCACAATATACTCTAATTCACAGCCATCTTATGCTATAGGCATAAGATTCTCTTAGAGTAAACTGGAGAGTTATGGTCAAAACCATTAAAAGCACTTTTCTGTGTGCAGTTTAAAGATGTATTGACTCAAAATTGAGTTTGTATCTCACATTCTCTAATGTTCAGTAGCTGATTTACCCCAGTTACTCTCAAATACATTCATGCCAAGCTCGATAAACAGAGACGACTTTGGTATTTGATACCGGAGCTTCTTCCTGTTATAGCGTCCTGTGTTTCACACTGCGCATGCGCAGAACGCCTACATGCAATGCAGCGAAAATTACAGCTGTTTGAAAAAGCATTTGCATTTTTACTTGGTTTTACTGGCACTTGAAGCCTTCAGAACGTGAAAATATCGATCCTAAAGTATTGTGGCAGAGCAAATGAACACCTCCTAAAAACAAGAGTGCCCAGAGTGCTTCTTATGTGATGGTGGCGCATGTTTGTGTTTCTGAATTCATTCTTTCGAGTTTCTCTATGCATAATTTCATAGATATGTGGCTATATTTAACCACTGGTTCACCTAAAACTCTTACAGTATCTGTAGTTAAATGGCATGTTTTGATATAGTGCTCAGGTAAATTTGATTAAGTAAATGTTAAACTTTTGAAAATGAGAAAAAAAATAACCACATATTGATGAATCAATACATGACAATTATGTATCTGTGTCCTGTTATTTATCTTTTGGAATGCATTTCAGAAAAAAATTCAGGTTTCAGGTGTAATTGCAAATTGCAAATAGTGATTAATCATGATTAATCCACTGAAAATTCTGATTAATTTGATTAAAAATTTTAATCATTTGACAGCCCTAATATATATATATATATATATATATATATATATATATATATATATATATATATATATATATATATATATATATATATATATATATATATATGTGTGTGTGTGTGTGTGTGTAATAATATTTTATATACTATAATGTTTGTTCTGATCATCAAATTCATTTGTATCATATATGTCCGTGATTGCACGTCCCAGAAAGGCTCTAAGGAGGTGATATTACAGTGACAGGTTATGTAGGGAACAATATTATGCCAGTTAAGTGGTGGCAAGTAATTTATGAGTTAATAACTGATCAATTTATTCAACCATACCAATTAATTCAGGAACTAAATGAGTCTTGATGAAAACTTTTATGTAAACCTTGGCAATACAATTGCCATTGGCTAGTAAATTATTTTGTTTACTCGCCAGACTGACATACTATAATACATATTATTTATAGTTTTATGCATTTAGCAGACTCTTTAATCCAAAGCGACTTACAGTGCATTCAGGCTATCAATCTTTACCTATTATGTGTTCCCGGGGAATCGAATCCCCAACCTTACACTTCATAGCGCAATGCTCTACCACTTGAGCTACAGGAACACACAAATATGTGTGTGTGTGTGTGTGTGTGTGTGTGTGTGTGAGTCCAAGCCATCAGTGCTAGTTCTAATGTGGAACATGAGCATAACTAATAATAAGAACATATCTGTTTTAGACACATCTTAGACACATCTTCACTAGCATATATAAATATATTTCAACTAAGCATCGAATAGAAACAGAAATTACATGCCCCTTGATGCAAGTTTTTTTCCTATCCCAACTTAATTATGCAGACTTACAGAGACAATAAGTCTCACCTATCAATACAAACAATGCATATGTGGTGAAATCAAATAATCACAACCAGCCTGACAGTGCAACATCAACTAATATGTTTTCCATATGTTTGTCTGACCAGTAAAGGACAAACCTCATCGTAGAGTACAACACTGTCCAGCCTCTTTTTCAGTGGCCTTGGTTCCAGAAGTATTTTGCTCATGCTTTTGCCCATAGGAATGTTTATAAAAAGTCTATTAAAGAGGTATAGGCCATTAAAATAAAAGTATGTGTTTGTAATGCTGTGATTGACCTCAAAGATGCTTGAAGCATTTAGAGCAAAAAAGGTTCAAGACTGTGTACTTAACATCTTTAATGAAGGAATTCCGCATTACAAAGAATTTAGGCTATTGATTTAAAATATGTTATTATACGTATGCCATTATAGAAAAAATGTAGTTTACTTTTATTACAAAATAAAAAGATTTACACACATATTACTAGTTTACAAATGTAGGGAGACTGTCTCAGTGATATATTTTGGAGTGCTCATGGAAGCGGCCAATCACTGCACAGCTTCTTTAGCACAAGTTGTTTCCCACGATTCTGATTGGTGGATATTTCTCTCCAGGATTATGGTCAGTGCATTTCTTCAGCAGGGACAGCACTGTTAAACATGATTGTTTTAAATTAAGATAAAATAACTTTGAATGTAACTGATAAACAACCTCTTCACTCATATTAGATCTTAATTAACATTAGAAGTCAATACCTCTATGAAGAAAATGAATGGGATTTTTACTTCTGGAATCCGACTGTTGCACTGTATTTTGTTCAGTTCCATTTGATGATGCCAGCAAAGAAATTAAACAGCCATTATGAGGTTGCTCTAAGGAAAAGAAATAGCTTCAGCACAAATTGATTAAGTTGTAAGAGACGAAGCCAGATTATGCTGATGCCTGAATGGGTTTACAGGATAAGACACAGATGATAAGAGAAAGATTTTAAATAACAGACTGTGAGAGACGGAAGAGAGACGGAAGAGAGGAGAAATGAGAGAGTGAGATCCTTGTGGATATTAGTGGGAATTGGGAAGAGAGTGGAAATCAACGAAGAGGAGAGGGAGCAGGAGATGAAAAATAAGAAAGAGAATCAGAGGGAAAAGCAGTGAATGTATTTAAGTAGGTCACCGATTATTAATAGAGATCCAGTGGCGTGGATGAAAAGAAAGAAAGGGGTAGAACAGTTAGGGATGAGTGAATGGAAGAGAAAGCATAGAGAGAAACCATGGGGGAAAGAGAATGATAGAGTGATAAAGAGAGAAACTGAGGAAGATGGATTGGGATCAGATTGAAGATGTACAGTCTATGAAATGTGTTTGAATCCAATGGAAAGCTTTAATTACACATCCTCTTTCTCTCTCTGTGAGTGGAGCATTCATTAGCCAATCAGATTAAAGAGACATCCTGCATTTTATGTGTCTATACGAGACCTGCATGTGCTTGAATGGTATGCAGATTTATTAATTCTGTGCTCATTTTTACAATGAAAAAACAATTGTTGTACGATATTCTTTGAAATAATTAAATAACTCATACATTTCCATATGCAAATGCAATCTCCTCAGGCTGTCACTGCATCATATTGTCATCTATTACATTTCTGTTTGGGTTGCTGTTAAATTTTACAAATATTTACAAGGAAAAGGCAAGTAACGCACTGAATTAAACATGACATTTTGAAGTATAAAGGCTGAAATGGTGTTTTCTTGTAAAATGCATTATTTACAGTTTTGAAAAATCTTTCAGTCCTACCTAAAATTAAGAAAGTAGTTTATTTTTATTAAGTTTAATGAGATTCAATACTTGATTTCAAACAATTGCTAATTTTTTAGACCAATGACATCATCTAAAAACGGATGTTATGTGCTCGGCTGACTAGTATTCAGTATAAAAATGAAGTCTTGAGTGTTTGAAAGTCTTTTCTTCTTACTCATGTTCCATCTTCTCTTTCCACAGACTCTCCTGGTCCTCTCCAGCTTCTCCGCCATTGCCCTCGTCCTCTCGTTACTTGTCATTCTCTCCTTCCTCATCTACTACTGCTGCTGCCGTCGTGGTGAGGGGGGCCGGGATGCAGAGGAAGAAGAGGAAGATGATGATGCCAGCGGTGGCCAAGGATACAGCGGCAGAAAGGGGCGGGGCATCTGCTGTGTCACCTGGGTATCAGTCGCAGCCGTCACCTTGTGTTGGTAATGCCTCTTAATGACAGTCATTTTCAGATGCCAGTGATTACTATCTGTTGAGCAGATGTTCTTAATTCAAAATACAGTAGAGACTATTATGAAGTGAAGAGAAAATATATTATGAAATATATATATATAAAAAAAGAGATGTATAATAATTTTCCAAATTTAGTGTGACCACCATAGACTGTAAAAAAATATGGACGTAGTGTCTGTGACGTCACCCATAGTTTTGAAGCCTAAAGTGTGCAGAGCGAGCCGTCGCCATCTTGGAAGCGCGTCACCGCGCGACTCTCCCGGATAATCGAAAATGGGCAAAAAGGTGGGAGCTGATTGCTGAAGCCACGCCCACCTAGCGCGACTGCATTATCAGCAGCGGCAATCCACCTGTCACTCAAGTGGCCACACCCTTAATTATGCAGAACTTTAAGGCTTAATATAATTTAGACGGATGAGTTATAAAAAAATTCACCCCCCTCACAGTTGTCATGAAGGGCAAAATTTGCCATATAGACCAAAATCATTTTTTGCACCAGGCTGTAAACATGTTTTTTTTCTGCTGTAAAGTTGGGCATTTTAACATGGGGAGTCTATGGGACTGACTCCCTTTTGCAGCCAGCCTCAAGCGGCCAGTCGATGAATTGCAGTTTAAGTCACTTCCGTATTGGCCTCACGAGAGAGAGCGGGAGGTTGCCGCTCGGTGACCACATATTGAAAGAGGTCAATAATAGCTGACAGATTCCTTTTAGAAAATCCACTGAAAGTCATTTTCCTTAATATGAAATAATTCTCCATAATTTCTGTGTGCATTGTTATATTTTTAAGTGCAACCTCTAAAGTTTGATGAATTCATCATCTGTGTCTTGTTTATGACTTCTTCAGTGATCAAGCAATTTGCATCATTTAGAGAGCAAATTACATTTATCACCTGACATCATCCATTTAGTTCCCGTGGGAAAGTACTATTGAGAGAAAAAGATAAATGTTCCCAACTGCATTTAACTCGCACCATTTTGTGCTTTCATACATATGAACAGTGTAACTTGGGGGTATTACAAGTTCCATGAGTTATGTTATCAGATTACTTTTTCAGGGAACTAGTAAAGTAATGCATTACTTTTTAATTTACAAAAAAAAAAAAATGTTAAATAACACGAATGTATCTAATCCTATTTTATTATCTAATGTCTTTGCTGCTAACATCTGATGATCCAGTTCAACCATACTAATAAGCAAACATGACTTTCGATAAACTAATAATTTTATTGCTGAAGTGTTGAACCTTCTTCTCCTGTGTTCTACTGTACAGACGTGAATTTACTTTTCTAACGCATTACTTTCCATAAAAAGTAACTAAGTAGCGTAATTAGTTACTTTTTTTAGGGAGTAACGCAATATTGTAATGCATTACTTTCAAAAGTAACTTTCCCCAACACTGCATATGAGTGAAGAATCAAAAAACTTTTCTGGGTTTATCTTATTAGCAAAAATCTTAAAATTACCACCCATATCTGTTTAAGCGAAACAGTAGCTTTTTCCCACTTCTAGACCAGCATTATAAAGATATCACGCTTTGTTCTAAATAAAGCTCTGTTTCATTTGCACATTTGCAAGGGATGGTTTCCTTCAATTATGTTCTCTCAGTGCACATATATTGGCAGAACACCAACCTGTTTTATATATTTAGGGCTATGAATATGAAACCCAATGCTTTTTCATGCCTCATTGATCTGAACCATCAGCATGATGTAGTAATGTTCTTGATGTCACACATAAATTGTTTGTGTAAATTAGCATTGTTTTTATGAGAACAGGTTTGGTTTGCTCAGTGTGTAATGCAATCAGTCTAATGCAGCACGTGTTTCGTCGCAGGCCCGCCCCCATGACATCACCCCCTTCCCATCCACGTTGACCTCTTTTTCTGAAGCATTCAAAAGCTAGACACTGATTTACACATGACTGCATATAGGCATGTGCACACATTTGCTGCTTGCGAATATAATTTCTGTGTGAAACACGTAAACACACATTTCTAATCTGGGTCAAAAAGCTAGTGAGAGATTGAGATTTGCTATTTTTGGCAGGTTGGAAAGGATTGGCCAAGCATCTGGCTCAAGCATTAATCTGAATATTTGAATGTGAAATAGATATGCAAATGAGTGGATTTTGATGATTTTGATCGCAAGGATTTTTTTTTAAGAAATGCAAGTTTATTCAGCAAGGATTCAATAAATTGGCCAAATGTGACAGTAAAGAGATTTAAATATTGTTACAACTTACAAAAGATTGAGCAAATGCTGTTCTTTTTATTTTTTTCTTTAACAAAGAATCCTGAAATCCTGTTTCCCAAAACGTTTTTCAACATTGCAATGATTTCTGAAGGATCATGTGACACTGAAGACTGGAGTAATGAATGACTGCTGAAAATTCAGCTTTGCCATTACATGAATATATTATATTTTTAAATATATTAAAATTGAAAAGTTTTTGAAAATGAAAACTGTTTTTAATAATTTTTTATTAAAAAAATGCAGCCATGTTGAGTATAAGAGACTTATTTCAAAAGCATTAAAAAAGTACAGATCCCCAAACTTTAATTAATAAATGTAAATATACATTAACTAGCTTAAATATGTCTCATTTTGTTTTCCTCTCTCCTTTTTTCATTCCCTATTTATTTTCTCTTTCCTCCCTCTCACTTTCTTTTTCTTTGTCATCTCTCCTTGTCTCCTTTTCATATTTCTGCATTTTGTAGTGTTGCCATTGGCATCGGCTTCTACGGCAACAGTGAGGCGAACGATGGGATGTATCAGTTGACCTCATCCTTCCTCACTGCCAATTACACACTGGCTTCCATCAATCTTCTGGTGAGAACTCAAAGGCACACACGCACGCTCATACATACACAAAAGCTTATTCCATCAATCTCCTTAAGCATCAGGGGACAAAAAGAAATACAGGATGTTCAGAAAACACACTAAATTGTTTTATTACACTGTGATTTCAAGTAAGCGGTCGGGGAATTCAGATGTGTGTTTGAGAGCGAGAGAGTGTTTGAATGCATTTGTGTGTGAACGAGTGAGATAAAATCCACTCTGGGTATTGATTTAGCTGGTTGCTCATATGGTCAATCAATGAATGCATGCTAATCTGATTAATGACCTACTTTACTTCTACTGTACTCTTAAGACCCTTCATTCCAGCTTTTCCATTCAATTCCATTGTCCTTTTTATCTCCCACATATCTTTTCCACTAGTCTTTTCTTTTGTTTCCATGCTAATCTGTTCATATGTCAGATGATCAGGATACAAATGCATTGGTTTCATGCCATTCAAAGCAAAGTATTCCAGCATAATCTTCTACACTCACTAACCCAGGTTTCAGACACCGTGGCCGGGCTGCAGCAGTCTGTCTCAGGGCCCTTGACCTCCATGGAGGAAGTGTTTGGTGGACATAAGCCGGCCCTCGTGCCAACACGCTCCTGCAGGCGTCTGTCAGAGCGGGTCGTGTCTCTTCTCTCCAACCTGACACTGGGAAGAGGTCTGATCCCCATCACGGATGGATTTTACAGGGCGAATGGAAGTGAAAGCATAGTGGGAGCACTCACCCCAGCACCTCCTTCTGTAGCCCCCACTCTCAGCCCGTCCGCCAACAACATCCCTGCTCCTTTCTGCCCTGGCTGGGCTGCAAACACACTCATGGTGAATGAAGACTACAGGTGAGGAGACATCAAAGACGCGAGTACCAAAAAAGTTAAGAAAAAAAAAATCCTGATTTGTGTTTTCATTGTTTATAAAGGGCCTAAAGGGCCGTATTCTATACTTTTGAAGTACTTTTTTATTCAAGATTTTTGAAGCTTAGTTTTTATGTTAGAATATTTCTGTATGTCTATGAAATATACACTGTTAAAAAATTAGTTGTTCAGATTTTTGTAATGTTTTGTAAAGAAGTCACTTATGCTCGCCAAAGTTGCATTTATGTGATCAAAAATTCATGATCGTGGTTGAGCATCGTCTACAGAAGTGAGTATAAGGGTTTTTTATGAATCTTTGCAAATCACCTTTACTAATAATGTGCTAGTTAGCCAGTTTCGCCGCTGAAGTTTACAGTCTGCGCGTCACCCCACAGAAGAGAGGGGCGGGGTCAGCAGAGCTCATTAGCATTTAAAGCGACATGGACTAAAAACAGCTTGCTGAAAACAGAGCTCATTTTAAAAGGGTAAAAAGGGTGTTTTTTACACTCATAGACTTTTCATTGAGACAGATGTTAGACTGCATCCCATAAACACAATCAAGCCTAGAAAAAAAAAACAGTGAACCACCCCTTTAATGTGGCGCCACATTCTTTTCATTATGCAAATGAAAATGGGAATAAATGATGAATGAGAAGGAAAAAACAATTCTCAATTCATCTGACAAATCTCACCGTATTGAAGATTTCTTGTTTGTGTGTGTTGTTTAGGTGGCTGTCGTATGTGCTGCTGCTTTTACTGGATCTGGTAGTGTGCTTTTTTATTCTTCTGGGTTTAGCCAAACAAGCCCGCTGGCTGCTTATTCTGTGAGTAACAATCATTGCTGACCTGCTTTATATAAGTAGGTGTTGTTTATTAGTTTTGATATGCACACATATAGATACGCAAAACATTCTTGCACAATATAAAACTAACTTAAACATTTATAGTAGTGTGATTGATATGTATATCATGTATCAGAAATCCCCAAGATAGAAAATGCTTGCAGAAAATGGGTTTTATTTTTGTTGACTGACACCCACTCTGGCACAGAGAGGCAGATGGTGTAAATGTGTATGTGTGTGCACTCATTTGCAGGATGACAGTGCTGGCCTGGTTGGCTCTGTTTCTGAGTTGGGGCTCTCTCGGCCTGGAGACAGCCACAGTGGTGGTGAGTATTCAGGCAACGTCTAGCCTGACAGAAAAACAACAGCTCTCCGCAAGCGGACATCCAGCACAGAACACCGCCATCTGTGTGTGAATGAGTGTGTGTGAGAGTGTCAGCGCGCTTTGCAGAGACATTTGTGTTCACTGAAAAATCCAGCCAAAACTTTGTGAATGTGACTTTTTAAGTTTTAAAAGGTCATACCAGCCAAGATGCAGTCACTTATTGTGTGCTTATGTGAGAGAGGGAGAGAGGAATCGAGTGTGTTTGTGCGCATTGTACTGAAAAAGGTTTTCCACTCTGGGAACTCAGCAGTCGTGGCACAATTCCAAAAAAGCAGGAAAATAGGGCAGAGATTAAAGATTCAATGTGTGTGTGTGTATCTGAGTGCGTGTGTGTTTCTTTGTAAAAAAGAGAAAAAGATCTTGTTGAAGATGAGCATAAGAGGCCTTAAAAGCAACAGAAAAAAAGAAGAGTGACAGAGTGATGCTGAGTGTTTCAGAGAGGAATACAGCAATAATGGACTTTAACAGAAAAAAATATATATATAAAAGTGTAAACTTACAAATGTAAATACACTACTGTTTAAGTGTTCAGAGTCCCTAGGATCTAAAAAAAATAAATGTATTATTTTATTCAGAAGAGATGCATTAATATAATCAAAAGTGCCAGTAAATACAATTATATTCCTATTTATACAAAAATATTGAGACTTGATTATAATGAAATGTTTCTTCAGCATCATCTTAGACTGATTTCTGAAGAAGTACAATTATTTCTGAAGACTTGAGTAATGGCTGCTGAAAATGCATCTATTAAAATAGAAAAGAATTTTTTTTAAATGTGTTCATATTTTATAATATCACTGTATTTTTTATCAAATAAATGCAGCCTTGGTGTGCATAAAAGAATAAACAAATAAAAAAGACCAAGCCCACACTTATATTAGTGTAAATATGAAGGATAAATGCAATGCGTCGTCATTGTAAACCAAACTCAAATTATTAATGGCACTGCTGATGGAGAAAGAAAGAAAGAAAGAAAGAAAGAAAGTGACAGGAAGAGATGGCAGTTGCTGGCCTTCAAAACAAGAGTGTCATTGTCCAAATCCAGCCAGCAGGAACAATTGCCCACTGCTCCCTCTTTATAACACACACACACACACACACACACACACACACACCATGGTTTCAGTCCTCTTTTGTCACTCTCTTTCTCTCTTTCTCCTGACCCTCTTTAGCCCTCTTGTGAAGCTCTCTGTAATATTGAGTCCTATTCACTTTGATTAATCACCCACATTCCTTAAGGGAAAGTAATAAGTATGTGTTAAAGAGGCAGCTGCAGAGTGGACAAGAGTAAAGGTGGAAAACTGGTTGAGGGATGAGACAGATAAAAACGAGGTAATGGGGGCAGCTTGCATGCCTGTCAGTGAATACTGCAGATCAATAGCAGTCAGAGCTGTGGGACGGAGAGACTGAGGGAAGTATGTCACTTGGTCACTGTGCCACACGGTTAACATCTCTCTTCTGTATTTGCTTTTGCTCAATTCCCTTTCTTGTTCTCTTTCTCTCTCTCTCTCTCTTTCTCTCTCAGGCCCTGAGTGATTTTTGCTTTGACCCGAACACTTTTGTGCTTAACTCCACTCACTTCAACTCTAGGACAAGCACAGGTGCTGTAAAACTTTTTCATATGCACCTGCTCTGTTTCAAAACCTATGGAGCTGCCTACATAGGCATCAGTTACACTCCCAATGTGAAGGCTGTAGAAAAAGACAGGTTAATGAAGAGCAGTCACATTAGCAAAGTGTAGTGATACACAAAGCACTGCTTACACAGAAGTCTCTTTTTCAAACCAAGACATTTCTGTTGATCAAAACGGCGAATCGACTGTGATGTACCTGTGGAGAAATAATTTGCCCTCACTCAAAATTCCAGATTGCTATGAATAACATTGTGTTTTTGAAAGGTTTTGGATACAGATGATCGCCATTCACATGGATCCACAAAAACGACTAAAATTGCTGAATTATGCATGGCGATGTCACTTTGTAAAGAAACACTTTGCCTATAGACTGAACAAATTTACACACGGATGAAGGTATCATTTACAAAAGCATGAACTTTACAAATTAAAAATGTAAAAATGAAACATTTTCAAAAACGCATTTTCAGGCCCTAAAACACCATTGTCATGTAAATCATCTGACAAAACACATAAGTTTTTGATAATAGAATGAAAAAAAAACAAAAAAAAACGAGTGTATAAAAACTTTAACTTTTTAACACTGTCATGGACATATCAGGGTTTACACGGAAAGAAATGGAGAAGCAGGACAGTGGGATACATAACCGACCCTCGAAAGGCAGCTGGCTTTGTAGACAAGCAGTGCTACCCGCACGTCTTCAATCTTATTTCTCTTACTCTTTCTCTTCTCTCTAAATAGAAGTCCTGGATTATTACCTGACCTGTGACAGGAAAATGAGCAGCCCTTTTCAACAGGTGCGCGATCTTGTTACATGATGCGGCAGACGGTGATGTCATAGAGATTACTGAAGCAGGGAAAAAATGGAATGTTAATGTTGGCACAAAGCAGAATTCCCCAAATATAGGGAATTATAATGATGTCACAAAGCACAGATTAAAATGAGAAAGCAATGCCTTTTATGTCACGCTGGGGATGAACAGAATAAAGAGGATTATGACATTGTAATCAAGATTTTGTAATCAAGACCAAGACTGACAAGTGTTTTAGATGGGCTGATGAATGAAGAAATGAATTTGATGCTATTAAAGGAAATTATAAGGATAGTGAAATAACGGTTGCACTTTATTTTACAGTACGTGTACATACATGTACTTATAGTGTATTTACAGTGTATTTATCTAAGAAAGTTCTAGTAATACAAGGTAACTACATGGGGTAGGGTTAGGTTTAGGAGTAGGTTCAGGGTTAGTAACTAGTTATTACATAGTTATTGTAATTACTATAATAAGTACATAATATGCACATGAGGAACAGGACTGTAAAATAAAGTGCTACCGAAATAACAATATTAAGAAAGATGGAACGGCCGTTTCACACTGATGACTCTTCTGCTGCATAATAAAACTGCTGCTCTATAGAGAAAAGAAAGTGTATTGAATAATTCCCACAAATAATAGAACTGTAACTGAGCCATGGAGAATTATTATACTGTTTCATAAAAGTCATTTTTACTATATTTCTTCTTCAAAAGTAAGATCAGTGTTGAAATGCATGCGGTGTGAAACAGTGTTTATTTTATCACTGATATACTGTGCTTAATATTTTGAATTAAAATGTTATATTTTAACTTGAATATTATTTAAAGCTTTAGTCTTTTTATTATTTTCTTTTTTTCATGTATTTTAGTTAAAAATGCAGTTACACTTTTTAGCTTTGTGAAATACGGTTAAATCAGCAAAATTCTGTTTGTTGACCTGCCATAAGATACTGACCCAGTCCCAGAGAGCGCTTTCCAGCATCCACTCTCACCTCTCCAGTCTGGAGAGAGACGCCCTCCCACGCTTTCCAAAGGCGGAGGTATGTTAGCACTGCTTTCATTGCCATCAATTATACCACAGTATGTCCGCCGCTGAGAGGAGAGATCAGTAGCAGCTGTACAGTAAAGTGGATGCAACATGCTGCTTAGCTACTGTGTTATTTTCTCTTTAAGAAGTCACTCAGGGAGGTGCAGCAGATCCTCAATGCCACTGAGGGCAACTTCCACCAACTGGTAGCACTTCTCAACTGTCGAGGGCTGAACAAGGTAACCGAAGCAACCTGCTTTCCACCTCAACCTGACTGCAAGAGAAAGTAATACTCTGCAGTTTTATATATATATACTGTATATATTATAGCAAACTGTCTCTCTGTTTTCATGTCACTCTGTCAGGATTATGTGGACTCTCTAAAAGGCTTGTGCTATGATGGGATGGAGGGGTTGCTCTTTCTTTCCCTGTACTCGTTTCTCTCAGCTTTAGCGTTCACTGCTATCCTTTGCTCCCTCCCTGGAGCCTGGAGGAGTTTCCACAGGTTAGATGCACTTCATCCCGTCACCCCGTCCAACGTCCCATTTGCTGTTGTTTTCAGAAATGGCATTATATTCATGCCGTAACTTATTTTGATTTGCTAAGATGGATGAGGTACTTAAAAAGTTGTGTTGGTTTAGAAGTAAATATTATTATATAATATTATGTAGTTATATCATACGGTAAGTATGTTTTTTTTATAAAATAATATAATATATAAAATATAAAGAAAATATATCTATATATGTAAATCATGTACAATTTACAAATTGTAAATAAAAAAAAGACGACTTCTATTTAGCATTTTTTTTTCATAACATTTTATTAGAATTTTAAAAAATGAAGTGGAAAATTACACATGCAATTTTGTTTTAATTTTACATTTTATGATTTAAATTATTATTATTCATATATATTTTTTTTATTTAAAATATTCTAGTGTTTTATTTCGTGCTTATTTTTAATTAATTAATACATTTGTTTTAAATGTAAATTTTTGTGATTTAAATAATTATTACCTTCATCAGCTCATGAAGACTTTGCGGATCCCTCAAAAAAATCAGATTTTGATTGTTACGTTTCATTGTTTATATGTTTTACCCTAAAACATTTTTTTTGCAGTTTTAATTAGATTAGATTGAATAACAAAATGTTTATGTCTCAGACGTTTGCTCTCCACTGTTGTTATAAATGCAGAAGGCACGTTTTGCTCTGAATGCTTTTTTAATTATAGGGAAATACCCAAGACAGAGGAATGTCATCTTAATATGTGTCAAAAGCATCTGTAACATGAATAAATACATTTGTAATGCAAAACAAGTTACATAATTCCACCATCCTCAACAACAAATGTAGCCAGCTGTTAATGGAGGTGGGCTGGGTCTGCTCAACTCTACTGTAGTTTATCATAAATGGGTCTGTGGTAACATCTGCACTCATCAGCAATGCACAGATGAGAGAAATGTGATCTCAACTCAGGGGCATTAGTGCTTAATGCACTTTACTCCTTATATCTGGATATGGTATTAATGTCGCTATAACCATTAGTTCAGAAAGCTCAGTCACTTACTATTGATTCAGCCCGACTCGGTTCACTCCCTCAGAATGCCCGATGTTGGCAAATCCATCAGAGGTGGCTGCAGTGTTTAATTGCTGTAAAACTGTGTTCAGAGCACCCACTCCATTTGCACAGACAGTAGATGGCAGATGCATAGATTACTGAAATGGCAAAACAGATTAAAGGATTACCTACTAGACTGAGATTATTTGATTTCATGACAATATCTACATGTATGATATGACAGATTTTTCAATAAATGTCTTTTAAGTCTTTGTTTTGCATATAACATATAGCATATCAAATGTATACCTATTTCATCAGGTTTTTTTCACTTTATTTGTTGCATAATTCTTACTGGATGGCATAGCGATTCAGAGGAATATGAGGACTCCGACAGCGAAAGCGAGGACCCCTTCACTTCTCATCAGGCACGTAGACAGACGGCCACGGGCTCCCAGCGAGGGGCCTTGCCCCACTTCTATAGTTACCAGGGGGCCGGCTGGACTCCCCCCTTTTCTAGCGCACCTCCGTTACCGTGAGTAACACATACACAGACACACAGACAGACAGACAGAATGACCCTGACCATATACCACCATCAGCTTGTGTAGACCTCCCACACAGATCAACAGTCTGGAGTACTAGGAGTGGCACTTAAAAATTAAATGAAGGAATCAAATATCAGTTTAGTAATTGAACATTAAAATGTTAATTTAAAAAAATGTAAACACATTTGTAACTTTTTTTTAATTCATAAAAATTTTTGTTAAATGTAACAGTAATAATAATCAGTTTTCAAACTGAAAAAGTCACATTTATATTGAAAAAGTAAAAAAATTAAAGAATGTCCAATTTAGTAATAAACAGGTTAGCTAAATGTAACCATAAAATAATACAATTGAAAAAAATGAATTATTATTTTCAAATAAAATTACCAAATGCTCTTCAGTAGAGTTAAAAAAAATTCAGAATAAAAAATGTATTTATCAATTTATTATTTCTTACTACAATATGGTTTCAATTTTTGGGACAGTTTTTTGTTTTTATTTAAAAAAAAGAATATTTATTTTCAGCAAGGACTTATTTCTTCAGGTAAAAGGTAAAAGCAAAGACATTTATAATGTTACAAAAGATTTCTATTTTAAATAGATGCTTTTCTTTTGTTTTGTTCTATTCATCAAAGAATCCTGAAAATAATATGTCATGGTTTCCGTTAAATGTACATATTAAAATATATTTTAAAATAAAATAAATATTTTCAATTATAGGAATTTACAATATTAAGGTTTTTAATGTATGTTTGGTCAGTCAACATTAGAGACTTCTTTAAAAAACACTTTAGAACGGTAATGTACAATTACATTATATAAACAATATCAAATATGTATGTTTTTTTGTCAGTTTTGTACATTTGTATTTTTAATTCATAAATAGATGATTCATTTCTTTTTAAGTGGCACTTCTAGTCATCCATAGAAGTTTAGGTATTAGAAATTCACAGATTCTAGTTCATTGCTTGAGCAGCTATGCATCAAGGTTGCTTTATGAATGACCTTTGCACTATAAAACATATGTATAGGCATATTAACAGAAAAATACAGAAACAAGTGTCATGCATATTCAGGCAAACACATAAAGCTCCAGTCACACACAGACAGCTAGATATGCAGGTGTTTGATGGAGCGCACAGACAGACAGACACAAACACATGCACACACAGACAGACACACAGACAGGTCTATATGTCAAGCACAGTCTAGCCAAAAAAACAGACATGAGTCCAGAGGTCTGTCTGTCTGTGTGTCTGTCTATCGGTCTGTCCGTCATTGCAAGACAGACATAGATCCTCCAATCAGAGACGATATACAATATAGGTATAAGTCCCGCCCCCTTCGATATTTCTGTCCGCTGTCAAAAATCATGCTGTCCAAACTACGTCACTCTTTCAAATCTACTGCAGTCTTCCTTGCTGTTTCTTTCTCCCTGCTTTTTAACATCCCCCGTTTCTCTCTCTTTCTATTATTCTGTTTGGAAAGATCATATTTGCTGTTTTCATAAAATTAGAGCTGACATGAACACTTCTTCTCGCTTCATTCACATTTCCTTGAGCTTTAAAATTCATGTTTTTTTTTGATGTTGTTCTTTTTTATTACAATAAATCCTAATTCTATATTCTAAATGTATATATATGTATATATTGCATAATCATAGAACTTCACTTCTTCATTTAAATATCCTATTGTGTTCTCTTAGATTCTTTCAGAAAAAACTCTAAAAACTCTCAAAGTGAAAATGTCACATCTCTCTAACTCTCTTTTCTCTCCCTGTTTCCACCCTGGATCCTGATTCTCATCCTTCTCTATGTCCCCTTTGGTGTGGCCTGTTATTCTTCCGTCTCTTTGCTGTCTGCTTCCTCACCCTCCATTGCCCCCTTCACCTTGTTCCTCTCTGCGCCTCTCTCTCTCTCTCTTTTTCTCTATGCAGGACTCCAAACGTTTCCTCCAATGGCAGCCCTGGTTATGAGAACCTGCCTTTGAGTGACAGGCAGTCCCCACCCCCCTCTGTGAGTTCCTCTGTGGCTCTCTCGTGATTCATTGTGTTTAGATTCAAACAGACTGACACACAGATCAGACTAGTATTGTCAAAAGACCCGGTACTTCGGTACCAAGTCGGTACTAAAAAAAATGAAAAAAGTCACGGTATCAGGTTCCTTTAAGTACCGGTCAGACCGAGTACCCGGGCAACCCAATCTCCAAATCCAGTCATGAAAATGAAACTTACATTTTAACATGGACAGTCACGGAATTTGTCCATGTTAGCATAAATTAATCAAATAAAATCTCCATATGGACCAGTATCTGTAAATGTTAAGCTGCAAAAGTTGGTTGAAATATGAATCCTGCATGATCTGCTCATCTCTGAGACATTTGGGTTTGTTTACTACATAGACCGAAGCGCATGACGCTTGCAGTAATTTCAGCATCTGCCGTCTCAATGAGGACATATATACATAAACCCCATCACCAGAACTGTTCTGAGTCACTTCACAAGCACTTCACAAGCTTTTCATTTGAGTAAAACCAGTGTCAATTTAAAGGTATTCTCGGAAACCCGTCAAAATAAAAGTTCATTTTTACATAAAGGCATTGTGCTAGAAATATTACTATTTATTTAGTAGAATGTCTGTGATATTGCTACTACTGTTGAAAAAATTAATAAAACTTTAGTTTTTAAAGAAATAAATCTCACAATATGTCTTCCATGTTTTAATTTCAATAACAAATCCCCTTTATTTACCAAAAAAAGAAAATGTGTTTAAATTTCATTAATTAAAAGACAAATTAAATTTGGGTTTTTCATTATTAATTGTAGAAAAACACAATTGTACATATGTATAAAGATTGGCATTGGTTTTATTTTTAGTGATAAAAAGTGTGTTTTTTTTTTAATTAGCATATTTTTGTGTTTTGCTTTGGTACCGAAATTGGTACCGAGAACCGTGGATTTCCACTGGTATCGGTACCGAATACTGAAATGTTGGTACCATGACAACACTAGATCAGACTAAATGATCATTAGCTAAGCTCCGCCTTAAAATGTTACTGACCAATCACCAACCGTCATGTTATGAGACAAGCTTTCTCTTCTTATGATTTTATAGGAGTCCTGTTTGTTTACATGATGTTTAGTGAAATGTGTACTATTGTACAAAGTTTTGGGTTCAGTAAGATTTTTTAAATTGTTTTTAAACAAATTTCTTTTGCTCACCAAAGCTGCATTTATTTGACCAAAATACAGTAAAAACCATAATAAGTTTAAATATTACATTCAAGTAACTGCCTTCTATTTTAATATGTTTTAAAATTGAATTTAGCCCTGTGATGACAAAACTGAATTTTTAGCAGCCATTACTCCAGTCTTTAGTGTCACATGATCTTTGAGAAATCATTCTAATATGCTTATTATTCCTTATTATTGACAGTGTTGGAAATAGAGGCACTACTTAGTTTTTGGTGGAAACCATGATACATCTTTTCAGTATTCTTTGATGAATAAAAAGTTAAAGAGAACATGATTTATTTTAAATAGAAATATTTTTATAGCATTATACTGTAAATTTTTCACGTCTTTACTGTCACTTTTGATCAATTTAATGCATTGTTCCTAAATAAAAGTATTATAAAATAATATATGTAATGTATTGACGCTAAACTTTTCAAAAGTAGTGTATTTTATGAGATAATATATTTTTATATTTTATAAAAATAAAATAAAAATTACAGAAAAATTGACATTGATATATTTTAATGTAGAAACAATATCTGTTAACATTTTATAGAAGAATAAGTCGTCTCCAGTTCATTACAGTGAGGCTTTCTAAAAAGCTTGCACGAGTTAGCAAAAGTAACTAAGGGGGGTGGAGCTTAGTGAATGGTATATATAATGAGAAAACAAAAGTAGGATAAATAAGTTGAAATAGTTTTTTATGCATATGAGAATGCATTTAATTTATAAACGAATATGTCTTTTTCCCTCTCCTCCACCTGCGGATCCGTCTTCTCTTGGGACTTCTGAAAGTACAGTACTCTCCCAGCATGCTGACTGGCTACGGCAGCAGTCAATCACATTCCAACCCGTCCCATTCAAGACACCTGTACTCACACTAATTATTTTTCTGTATAGTAGAAAAGAAAGATGTATAGCAAGGTTTAGTTTTCTTATGGATGGACACTTTATGAGATGAAAGACTAATTTAAAACTCTAGATGTTAAATATCTGTGTGTAACGTCAGTACCATTGAGTCTTTTGGGTGTGACAGACGTACAAATTGAATGACAGAAAAAGCCATGTGCTTCATTTAGCCGTCCCATCCTATCACGTCCTCTTCTGCTAGTGTCATGCTGTACATAGCTGGTGGAAACAAGATGGTATTGACGTGACAAGTAGTCATCTATTTTTAAATGTATAACCACTTTATTTTGAAGTTTTTATATTGTTATATGTAGTCACAGATACATAGTAGCGATGGCACAATTTCTTTGTACGATTATGCAGTTTTTTTTCTTTTTTAATATTTGACAGACCCCTATTTTATAAGTGGCAATTCTGTATTAACTTGCATACCCTATGATACTATATGATTATTTATTACTATAATATAAATATATGAATATATTCAATGCATAAACATTTGATTGTTAATGCATTTTGATGATCAAAGAAAAAGAAAAAAGAAATCTGTAAAACATTGTTGAGGGCTAGTGTCCGTTTCCTCTGCTGGCTCTGAGCAATGTGACTGCATTTTGCCAATTGCGATGCAATGGCCACAATGCAAGCAGCAATAATCATCAGGACGTCTTGAAAACACCATCTGTGTCTGTATGTGTCAGAGGCCTTCATGACATGTTCAGTATATACTGTACATACATATATACATATATATATATATATATATATATATACTCACACACACACACACACACACATACACACACACATTTGAAATTGCATTGGTCTCCTTTCTTGGCTATCAACCTGTCAATCCTTAAAAAAATATGTTTCTATGGTTTAATGCTCCTTTTGAATGGCATCCTTTTTCACTACAGAGTCTAATATAAATTAAATAAAAATACAATAACAAAAGTGGAGTGTCTGAAAATGTTTGTTTCATCTCTTTACAGCTGCTGATGCAAAGCACTACAAGCATCCTGCTAAATAAACCTAGAGTAGGTCAGAAATATTTCCCCATATATTGTTGTTTTTAAAATGATTTATCATATTAAGTAATATTTTTTTTACATTTTAAATATGACATAAAATGTTATTTCAACTATTTGACCCGTCTAAGCACATAAAACGCAGCATGTTGCCCATTTATGTCCAGTACTAATGGAAACTATTAAACTATTATTTACAACCTTTACCTATAAATTAAGTACATCTATGCAGAAGTGTCATTAACTAATTATTACTATTACTAATATAAAAAAAAAATTAAATGTTGCCTTGGCAACTAACTGATATAAACAACAAAATATTTAAGTAATACAATTCTTAAAACTAAAAGATAAAAATAAACTAAAGCTAAATATAAATATTATTAACATAATTACTAAAACCTAAACTGAAAATTGAATATAAAAATCAAAATGAGCTCAAAATAAGAATGAATACTATAATAAAATATAAATAATAATAAACACTGTTATCCAGTCCCACTTCACATTCTGTGCTTTCAGAGTTCTACATTTGTTTCTTCACTAAAACCCATAATTCTTTTTTTTTTTTTTTTTACACAACTTCAACAATAGCTATCTGACAGCTATAGTGCTGTACAGTGTCTACAGGGGCACTTAATTCATAATTTAGCCTAGAAAAAAAATTAAAACTTTTTTTTCAAATGTTAGATTACAGATATAAATATTCCAATTTTATTTTATGAATTCTGGGCTCTTTTATGTCTTATTGGCCCGAAGTGGTGGTTAATTTCAGACCCTGCTCTGAATTAAACATAATTTCTATGATATTAAAGTCCTGCTCTGACAACAGAAAGCAACAACTCAACAAAAAAAAACACTTTTTGTAGTCGTAATGACAATTTCAAACAGCTCTTCCTCAAGCTCTGCATGAGCAAAGACAGTACAAATAGAGATTCAAATAAATAACACAAATCAAATTTATTCAGTTTCCCTCCATTCGGTGGAGTCGATGTAAATGAGGCAGTTTGCAAGACAGCTTTAAAGAGTAAAAGACGTGACCATGAGATAGAGCTACAATCTCTTATCTCCTTTGTTTATGCATAGATAGATGTACACATGTCTAAAAGGCATTGAACAATACATACTTGAACTCTAAAGTACCATTTCTGTGCATAGTTGTTACAAAGACACACAAATCTTGGATCTACTTCAGCAGTGGAGTGCATAGATAGAGATAAAGTGAGAGACGGGAGTTCCTGAGAGGAGAGAAAGAGAGAAGAGGAGAGTGGTGTGGCTGGCACAGCTATAGTAGTGTCTCCCACAAACACAGTCCGTGTGACTTCAGATAAACGCCTCCTTCATACGAGGCAACACAAGATCATTCTCTCGGACTTCCCTTCGTGTGAGTGTCTGTGGATGAATGTGAGCATCTTCTTGTAGTACTGCTCTCCATTAAGCTTTTCGGTGCTCCAGTGTTTCTCTCTTTCTCCGCCATGACTCCACACTGAGAGAGAAGGAGAGAGAGAATGTTCTGTTTCATCACTTCCTGGTGTCGTCCGCTTTCAGCCACGTCCCACTGTCGTCTACTTCCTTTTGGACGACAAGGAGCATTTCTGCAATATCTTGAGAAAGCTGCTCGGTGAGAAATGACCTGTGTGGAGGAAGAATGAAGAATCGATAAAAACAAAGATCCTGATTCACTGGGTTCCATACACGTATAATTGCAAAACCAGTTATTGAATTTCTCATGTTAAAATCATTTTAACATAAGTAGTTATGCAAGTTTCACTTGTATTTATCATGGTCTTTAAAGAAAGGCTACATAACAAGAAAAAAAAATATTAGTAATTATGAACAAATGACTCTTATGAAGCAGTTTTTTTAAATGAACCTATTGAGCACAACCAGAGTAGTCCGATTCGTGAACAAATGACTCTTACGAACCAGTTTTTTATTCCTTCTAATGAATCGTTTAAAAAGACAAACTCGTAAGGAATCATTTAATCAATCTGATGAATCTTTCACTGAATTAACAGTTTTACAGTTTGTGTTAATGTTTTAATTAATGTTCGGTCTTTTGATATTTTCAGTCTTTATTTTAATTTTTTGTACTTCTGTGACATGCTTTTGCCATTCGTCTTTATTTTTTATTTTTTCATTTTGTAATATTTCTAGTTTTAACTATTTCAGTAAGTTGTCTAGGCATCATTTCTAATTTTCATTCAGTTTATGATTTTATCTAATATTTATATTTGATTTGAGCTTTATTTCAATACAGATTTAGGTTTGGTTAACAATAAAAAAAAACAATACAAGAATACTTCAAGGGTTATTACTTTTCAGGAGTTTATCGAAGGTCAGAAGAGTGTCTGTATAATAGAATTTTGGATTAAATCAAACTGAATCTGAACAGAATCAGGAGATGTGTGTTGATACCCAGATCATGTGATCCATCTTGACCTTATGTCTGTTGTTTCCAGTGATACAACCAACCATCTGCCAGTAAAGTCCTGCTCTTGTTCTCATTCAATTAGCTTGTTCTGCATCATTATAATTGTGTCTGGGCAACAGTGCACTGATTCTCAGTAACATTTGGAAAAGTGAGGGTCTCATTTATTTCATTTGACTGTGTACACACCTGGAAGGCAAAAAACTGTATTAAATATTTACAAGTAATTCTTAGTAAGTCTTACCGGAGTTCTGTTTCTCCTCCAATACAGGCAGGCCCTTTCAATTTGGAGTCTAGGTTATAAAAGTGTCCGTTGACGTCCCGTACCGCCAGCCAGTGTCTGCGTCTCAGCGGGAGAGACACAATTCCCAGAGACACCCTTGACGGGACATTCAAAATGAAGCCCTGAATTTTGTCCAGACACAAATTCTGTACTGACCTACAGTGGACGAGAGATATTGGGAAAAAGTTAACCCACCTTTTACGATCATCACAAAGCCCGTGAATTATAAAGTGACAGTGTGCTGCTGTCACACTCGCCTGCGTTTGTCCCACCAAACAGCAGCGAGCCCCCGACTCTGCAAAGCTGCCATGATGACATTGACATCATAGTTTCCCGTGCCCAACACTGAGCGGTGTGGATTCATCACAGACTGTGGGGCAAGTCTGCAAAGAAATAAAGCAGAAAACTTTGGCTTTGAGAATACAGAATAAGACATTGAGACATTCAACTCTCTCTCTCTCTGTGTGTGTGTGTGTGTGTGTTTGAAACGCTTACACATGTCATCTGCTGTCTCTTTGGTAAAGACTTTCTCTCTCTCTCTCTCTCTCTGTGTGTGTGTGTGTGAAACGCTCACCGCTTGCAGATGTCATCGGCTGTCTCTCTGGTGAAGACTCTCTCTTGAAGCACGTTGTTCAAGGCATGGATAGCGCACAGCTCCAGTCTCTGTTTCTCGTGAAACACCTCGCCCTCGCTCATACTCACCCTGCTGTCACAAGTACATTCAGTCCATTGATCAGCATTTCAGTCCGCCCAACAGCACATGATGTACTGACAGCAAATGATACATCATAATCCTCAACATACCTTCTGGAAGACAGAATCCGCAGAGCAATGATTTATTCACAGTAAGAAAACACACGCTGCTTCAGACGTGCCGTGACTCGAATCTTTATTGTTTGATTACTCCTGTCCTAACCTACAAGGATCTCTGGAAAGAGGACGCTGTTACTGTTACTGTTTCTGTTTCTCGTCCGTGAGGATCGGATCGGCCGGAAGTTGTGTTGTTGTTGCGTTGAGGTAACGCCTCGTGCGGTCATCCAGAAGCACAAATGTGAGCTCCACATGGGGCGCTATAATAATCTAAATCCTCGTGTCTACAAGTGATGTCATTCTTAATGTGGGATAAGGAAATTCATATATTCATAAATATTTATAATTGTGGGGAGGTTCTATATAGAACAAAAATTGATTCCCGGCTGTCAACAATACTGTTATATGATAATACAATTATATGATAATTATTAGCATAAATGTAAAATATTAAGCATGTATTATTATTATTATTATTATTATTATTTTTATTATTATAAAACATATTATGTAGTAAAACACTTTTCCTATTTTATAACCGTGCACCTTTTAAATGTTCGTAGTTTTTGTTGTATAATTTAACTAGTTATACAGGTTTTATGTTTAAGATTTATATATTATAATGTGAGCAATCTGCAAGCTTTTTTACTACTAAACATGTAAACCTAAAATATACTACAGACATGGATTGGAGTGCACTCTAGCGGTCGTTTGTGGGTTGAGTCAATATCAGATTTGTTTTCAGCAATTTTTTTGGACTTGCCTTAATTAAATCAGGGGTGTATTCCAGAAAGCAGGGTTAACTTACCATGAACTAAACCCTGAACTCTCGGTTGATTAAAACAAAACCTTTCTTACTCGAGGTATGTGGTTCCAAAAACGCGTCCAGGAGTAAGTTCATTCAACTCAGGGTATGTTCCTGGTTAAGATTCAAAACGAATCACTATGGAAACGGACGCTAAGAAAAAGCGTGACAAGCTGTTTCTTTCTTCTTCTTTTGTGCATTAGTTGTTTACATGCTTAGTGCATAATATCTCCACCTCATTGATGGCTGTGCAATCTTTTTTTTTTTCATTTAATCTTTAATCCTTGAGCATGTGAATTATATTGTTTGTTTTTATGCTAATTATACATTAAGTCATATCAGATATATATTTTGATTTAGAATTTAGACATTATGGAAAATGCCACTCCATGTGTTAGATATAACATGTAATAAATGAAATATAGAAATATATCTAAGTTAAACATTACCTTGTCATAGTGTTTTATAATTTATACATACCTCTTAATACATAATTTATAGATAACTCTTATATATGCCAACAAAAGAAATAATCATATTAAAATAATATATTACCTTATTTATTACTTAAATTAGCGCTTCCTCATTAACACATCATTTATATATAATATATTGTAATATTATATAATGTTTTGCGCTATCTGTCACGCCCACTGAAGGCTCGCTGAATTGAACTAACCCTGGGACATAACCTGCTCCAGAGCAGGTTAAGTTCAGAGAGTAAGTTGCTATGACTACTAACATACCCTGAAAGGTACCTCCATTTTTGTAACCAAAATTTGAGGTTATCCGCTTACTTACTCTTAAACATACCCGGGTATGTCCCATAACCTGCTTTCTGGAATACCCCCCAGTAATAACGACGATCTAATTTACGGATTAAGGGATAAAACAACTAGTTTTTACTCATGTTATAATGAAAAAACTGCATAGGCCTATGACAAACTGATAACGTAAGAGATAAATATCAAGCACTTATGACTTATATATATTAATATAATATAATATATATTAATATATATATAATATATATTAATATATATATATATTGCAATTTTAATGTACAGTCTATTCTATACAATTATTTATTATTATAATTAATAAAAAAAATGCTAAATACAAATAGCAAATAGTCAATAAAACAATTTGTTGCTTTTTACTATTTTGTCTGTTGTATTGTAACACAGCGACCCTGCAAATGCTATGGCAATACAAATGTAAACAACAACGACAACAACAATAATAATAAACAGGGATCTCCAAAGGGTCTCAAATACTTTTTTGGCGTTTGAGTTGTCAGTACAGATTTGACTAGCATGGAGGTCTTTATAGGAAACAGCAACAAAAATAACAAAAGAAGCTATGTGGCCAATGCTTCCTCCAGATGGTAATGTCACAGGAAACAGTTGCTGTGAGTAAATCTATGACCATATGATTCACAAATTATTTTAAATGTAAGTGATGGCTCATAACGGGATAGATTTACAAATATTTTAGATTAAACTAAAACGTAGCATATTACTTTGAATAAATAACATTGCAAAGTGACACCAAACGCTTGCAAAAAAAAAAAAAGTATTGTCATTGCAACATGAATTGAAACAACAATTGTCCCTGCCTTTGGGAGGGCATGAGTTATTCAAACGCACCTATTGCCAAAGAGCATTTTTCGCATTCTCCACTTTCTGTGGTCCGTGAGGTTTCCAAAGGGCTTCTACGTCAGCTTAACCCAAGTTTCTGATTGGCTATAGGGATTTAATTGTTGAGCACGTGCAGTGCTTCTCAGACGCTGATTGGTTAAACCTCTTTCGAACGGCTTCTCAGACAAATTGTATTTTTGTTCCTGTGTCAAAAAAGACTGCTAGCTGATAACAGGCTACAGGAGCCGTCGGTGGCATTCAGCTATCGAGCAAACCAACTTTATCAGATGAAACTGACAACACATTGGACTTTAAAACCTTTAAACGGCACGTTTCATCTGAGGACCCCATCGGATAGCAGTTTCACAAGGGAAAGCTCTGAAGAATAGCTAGATATCGATATTGCTCACCAAGCCCACCGCTAGCTTAGCCTTGTTTGATAGCAACACTAGCAAGTCGACCGACACTACAGTGAGAAATAGGTTTTGATAACTTGTACATTCTTTAAAAGTCTTAATAAATTTAGCAGTCTTGATTGATTGCAACTTTTAGATCCGTTATCGGTGGTTTCCGTCGGTCTCGTTGTGGATCACCGGATCGGTTGGGTAGCACTTAGCCAAGTTTTCTCATTTGAGACTAATTTGCTGGCTATTAAAAAACCCCACACAGTTGGAAATGGTACGTTTAAGTTGAAAATCGATGAACGATGCTTTAAACTGTTTGGTTAATGTAAGAAAATAGGTTTTCTGTTTATTCTCGTTACTTTTTAGCAATTGAGTTCGTATATTACAAGACTGTGCAAGCTGTAACTTATTAATTTAAGCCTAAGACTTTATCATTCACATGTATTTGATTTAATTTATTCCTCCTTTTTTTACTTTAATTTGTGTCTTTTCACTGTCTTGAGCTAATACATCAGATTACACAGGTTTGGTGTGGAACTAGCAGTCAAAACTACCATGAATCGAGACTGATAACGTTACATTTGTTTATTTATTGTTTGTCAAGAACGTGCGCAGGTTTACCATCAAATGTGCGTTTGCAGGAATTGATGCTGTACATGCTTGACTTATTTTAATTTTATTTTTGGAGAATTCAAACGTGGAGAACTTGCCCCCTCAAGTGTTGAGACTGGTCTATAAAGAGGTTTCCGCCTTGGCAGCAGACCCTCCGGAGGGGATCAAGATCTACCCCAGTGAAGAGGACATCACAGAGCTGCACACTTCCATTGAGGGCCCAGGTAAATAGTGCAGGATATTAGTTGTGTTTTCTCCTTTCTTTTACGCACCATGTCTTAACAATTGACCTTTTCCCCTGTCTCTCAACAGAAGGAACTCCGTATGCGGGAGGGGTGTTCCGGATGCGACTGGTCCTTGGAAAGGATTTTCCTGCTGCACCTCCCAGGGGCTACTTCCTCACGAAGATTTTCCATCCTAATGTTGGGCACAAGGGTGAGATCTGTGTCAATGTGCTGAAAAGAGACTGGAAGGCAGAGCTGGGTCTGAGACATGTGTTGCTAGTAAGTAGCATTTTACTCTTTCTCTTGTCCTGTGAAACCTAGATTAAAAACGCCTAAATATACAAGCATTTATATCGTTTTTTTTTTATGCAGTAATGCACTACTGTAAAACACTACTCAACTTTTGTACTTTAGTTGAGTAATTGAATGACAAAGCAGAATCCCAGTAAACGAGATAATTTTGAAAGGCAAATGTATTTGATGACTTATACAGGCATATGAGTATTTGTATTTTTAATTGTCTATTTGTGGTTGGTAAAAAATCCTTGATGTCTTTCGAAAAGAGTAGAGGTGTAACCTCGGCATCCTGTTCAAATTCACCCATTGGCCTCTGACCTTCATGGCCTCCTAACAATCCCCATATCTCTTGATTTGGCTTCATCACTCGGTCTCCTCTCCACCAGTAAGCTGGTGTGTGGTGGGCGTTCGAGGTGGATGCTGCACACTTGTGGTGGATGAGGAGAAACCCTCTGACAATGTAAAGTGCTTTGTGTGCTTAGAAAAGGGCTATATAAATGTAAGGAATTATTATTATTATTATTATTATTATTAAAAAGGTCTTGAGTCTTAAATTTGAGCTTAAAAATCCTGTAGAAACCCTGAAAGCTTGTAAAAAATTGAGCATGCAAAGTCCTAGTTGTAATGTCGTTAGTTATGAAGTTACCAGGAAGGCAATTAAAGCTGCATTAAAACTGTGCGTGCATGTTATTATTTGTTATGAGTTACATTTAAGAACATGTCTCTGAAATGCTTTTCAAAAAAATGTCTTGGAACACCCCAGCACCGTCTCACTCATCTAACACACCCGATTCAAGTCTGATTAGTAGAGACTTTAAGACCTGAAGTGGGTCCGAAAAGAAAGAGGTGAGCGAGAATACGATGCATATCTGATCCGGTCATGTTCGGCAGAGGCAGCTCTTAAAGCGGCTAAAATATCCAGCTGCTTTGAAGTCTGTTAATCAAAGAACAAAAAAAAAATCAATCAGTAGCTTTAAGGATTCATCTTTATTTAAATTAGATTTTAGTGTTTGATAACTTTATTCAGTTTCTGTATATTTCCTGCTTTCTGAAGGGGACAGTTGCTAAATGACATTTATTATAATGGGTTTATATGAAAATTGTTTTAAGTTCACTTTAGTTAGAATTCTTTCTTTTTTTAAATGTTAATTATACTGTAATGTTGAATGGCTATAGTCAATGGTTAAATATTAGGGGGAAAAACTATTTCACAGAGACATCAGTAGTATTGGTATCAGTGATGCATGCCTTTAGTCATACAAAATATGACATTAAACAAATATTAAAAATATACTGTCTATGTTGTTTGTACATCATTTATTTGAAGATAGAATGTGAAATTATTGCAGTATAAAAGTACATTTAACAATTCTAATGTTACATGGGATTAATCGTGATAAATTTCAGAAAAAGTATGGATAATTAGTATTTTTTATTATTATTATTGATAGACAGCACAAACAAATATATATACATTTTGACTCTACAAACTTAAAAATATTCTCCACTAATTTTGCAATAACAATAAACTCTGATAAATCTAAAACAATACAATATCTGTGATTGCTTGTGACTCGTGACCATCAGATCTTTTATTAAATCATTCAGAGCTTCCAAAATAATACCCTTTATTCATTTCTGGATTATGTAACTTATTTATCATCCACACCCTCCTAATTCTTTCTTTCACAGACCATCAAGTGCCTTCTGATCCATCCTAACCCAGAGTCGGCTCTGAACGAAGAGGCTGGGAGGTTACTTTTGGAGGACTATAAGGAGTATGCATCTCGTGCTCACCTTCTAACAGAGATCCATGCTATGGGAGGCACGTCGGGGGCCCTTCAAGAGCCCGCTGATGGACCCCAACCCAAGAAGCATGCAGGAGACCCAAACAAACGTGTAGCTGCGGCTGGTTTGGCAACAAATGGTGTTGCCACCAACAATTTAAGTAACAGCAGCTCCAGCGGCACAAGCAGTAACAACACTAATATAGTTGCGAAGAAGAAAACAGATAAAAAACGAGCTCTGAGGAGGCTATAAAAGAGAATGAATCTGTGCTTTTTGTGTACATATAAATATTGATGTGTGCAGACCACCTTTTCTCCTCCTCAAACTGTCTTTCCATTTTCAGGATGGCACATTCGTTTTGTCATGCTCCTACCAGATCACTCCTCTCATTTTTGTTCCCTTGTCTCTTTCAACTTATTCTCAGGACTTGAACTGTCCTTGTGACAATTCTCTCTGTTTCATCACAAAAGGGGTTTGCTTCTGTGTTTCAGAAGGTTTACGATTGTTTAGAGTATGAAAACAGTAGTAAAACTTTTGACAAAGTTCATTTGTGGCCTCCAAAATTATGTCATGACCATAAGCAGGATTTCGGTGTGTACTGTATGCACAGAATTTATAATATTTAGATTCCAGGTGTGATGGGACAGTTACTGTAATTCTGTCCTACTGTAGTTGGACTGCACCCATAAAGATTTTCATGAAGAATAGTACATTGCACAGGATATGATCGTTGTGTGTGTTTGTGGTGAAAGATACAAGATCAGGAATAACAGACAGGGAGTTAAAATGTGGTCTGAATATTACTCGTGAATATTATGTTTTTGTTTGAATGTTTTTTGTGAGTGCATATTTGTGTGGTATTATTTTTGTTTAAAGTTTTTACTACATTTGTCTGCTTATTTCTGTTTTGAGGTTCACTTTTCAAAAGGTCTTTTTCCATTTTTAAGGGAATGGTTACATTTACCTGACACTGCTTGAGATTGAGTCCTAAAGCCTTTGGGTCAGTTGGGATAGAGCATTGGGGCTGGCGGTTGATCATGAAATGTGAGCCAGAAATAGTGTTCAGTGTCATCTTTGAAATGAAGTAGTTTGGTTATGCTTTTCAATAAGAATATTTAGCCCTTTTTATATGACCAGAGCTTGATCTCTCAATCGAAAGGCTGTTAAGGAATCTCTGGTAGTCTGTTGTTGCCCGTTGTTACATTTAAATGGGGCCTTCAGTTCCCAAAGATCCTCTCTTACAAAGCGATATGAAATTTGGACAAGATGCTTTTGCAGAAACCAAATTTTGTGGATAAACCATAGTGCTTTTTGTGGCCATTTTTAAGTTATTTAAATGATTTAGAAATACATTTTAGAGAGCAGTTTGAGCTTTCCTTTTATTTATTAAAGAAAAAATGTATTAGTCTATATTTGTCATACCTCTCTGTTTTTTGGACAGTTGAACCTGGGCAAGGACTAGGAGTTCTCTTCGACAATATTGAGTGTTGGGAAATAATTTGATTTGTTTTTTCTTCTTTTTTTTAAATTTACAAGTTACAATTTTTTTAAAAAAAATTTGTACATTTTTAAATTTACAAATTAAATTTATAAAAAGAGGGTTAGTTTACCCAGAAGTGAAAATTTACTCACTAGATATGGATTAGTTTATTTCTTCAAATGGATTTCTTCTGAACAGATTTTGAGAAATTTAGCATTACATTACTTGCTCACCAATGGTTAATGTGGAGTTAATGGGTGCCATCAGAATGAAAGTCCAAATAGCTGATCAAAACATCAATTTAGCCAAAAGTGGAAAAGGCTGTATTTGTAATAAATTCATTATTAAGACTTAAACTTAAAATCATTGCTTTTGGCTGATATATGCGTTCTCTATCCACAACGTTGCTTTCTCCAGTTAAAGTAATCTCGTCTGAATTAGGAAGGAAATATGTACTGATCAAGTGAAAATGGTTCTAGACAAATTATTTTGGATTATTTTGATGCTTTTATCAGCTATTTGGACTCTCATTCTGATGGCACCCATTCACTGCAGAAGATTCATTGGTGAGCAAGTGATGATAAAATGCTACATATCTCCAAATCTGTCCCGAATTTTTTTTTTCAACAAATCTTCATGTATGGGTGAGCTAATCTTTTAAGTGTTTTGTAGAAATGTACTTGTTCTCTAAGTGGTGTTTTTTTTTACCAGTTAGACCCATTGGAGTCTTACAATCAGGCTGCTTTCACCCAGCATTCAGTAATATTTGCTTTTAGAAACATTGCATGATAATGGAGACCTGCAGATGGTTAAAAACAAGCTGTTCAGTACATTTCGCCCTTTTGAACATGTATGCCATCCTCAGGTTTTACCCATATTCAGCGAGCGCATTGCGGGCTGTAATTTGTGCGGGTTATGAACGGATGACCGGTTCTCGTCTCAGGTTGACTCTGCGGCCCACCCACCTGCATAGGAATAGCTAAGTGCACAACGGCTAATTGATGTCTGTAGGAAGCCGATGAGGGGGAAGATATGAGCCTGAAGTACATATACAATAATTGGAAAAAAACAAAGCGTTTATTTAAATAAACGAAGCTTCAGATCTCTGTGGTTTACACAATAGGCCCTAAAGTCTGCAAAACCGTTCGCCCTTTTTACCTGTGAGAATCAAAATATCAAGACAAACACAAGTGAACTGCTCTACTGGCACAGAGTGGTTAATATTTAAAGCCCTCGGTGGATTGTGGTTGCGTCGCTCTCCGTGGTGCTGAAGCGGTGATTGACGGCCGTCGAGGACAGAGGCTCAGCACTGGGCTGCATGCGTCTGTGTCGATGTGTGATTATCAACCCGAGCTCATGTGTTTCACATTAGAGTTGGGGCAGATTAATTAAGCGAAATTTTTATCGTCGATTTAATCAAGCATTCAATTGCCTAGATGATAAATCTTAGAAATACTTCTTGTAACTAAAGTTGTATTGCAAACGAGTATTTTTTATGCGGGCGGGGATCAGATTAACAGTTTGAATCAATGTTTTTTTTATTATTATTATTTAGATGTAGGTCGTGCAGTACTTAATCCATTTGACATGTTTATTTTGTATGTATTTATGTGAATGTTCGGCTTTTACAAGGATGTGCCCATAGAACAGGCAACGGCTGTGTCATCATGCAGGTTTGTCTTTTCTTTTATTTGCATTTTGTTTGCTAAACCCCTCACTGTTACATTTAGCCAGCGCTACACGTCTTTTTTTCGATGCCTTGCAGTTTCTTGCAACCCATTGTTGTAATCTTTAAGGGCAGGGGATCAAGATTATTAGAGTCACAAACAAAATGACATCGTTGCCATGGCAACCGATCAGTGTGTCTCCCCTAAACACACACACACACCGTATTACTTAGCCAGCCATATTCGTGGCAAGGATGAGAAATAATTTGAGAAACGAAACACTTGAAGCGATCGGGAATCAACGTATCAAACCCTCATCAACACCGTCTCGCTAAACCAAGAGACGCACTATTCAGCGCAGCGGACCTCTGTGAGAACACCCGCCTCATTCCACCGGTGTTTCGTGACAGGGTTGGAATGTTCCTGTGTGCACACTTTGCAGGCGGCGTCGATTAACGGCAACGTTAAGGAGCAACGGGATGAAAATGCATGGCATCGGTATTCTGGGCGTTATTGAAAATATATGAGGGACTTCGAGGGTTATCTCACCTGGAATACTTTCACAGTAAAGAACGGTAACACGCAAACAAGTTTGTGCACGATCAGTTGCCTATCGCTAAAAACCGATGCTTTCTCTGTAGTACGAACATGGAAAGAAACGGCGTAGGTGAGAGAAAAACCTGGAAAGATATAAGTGACTAAAACTGTTGTTTTGTTACCAAAAGACTAGCCTAGAGTACTTCTACCAGCAGTAGAAAAGTGCTGAAACAGTTTGTGGAAATAACAGGATTTGTCAGCCATCGTCGTCACTCAGGGTTAAGTGAGATGTGAGACTGGGGGTGTTGTGAGGAGCCGGAGGATGCAGTACAGGTAAGTCAAGTTGAACTATATTTCTGCAAGTCATCTGATTGTCTGATCAAACGTTCACGCGCTTGTGTTTGGTTCTGTAAGTTTCATGATTTGCGCGCCGGGTCAAAATGTCACATTTTATATGTTCGATCAATTGCAAGGGACTGGAGGATGATGCTCACACACATATGTAAGTGAAAGGTGGCTCCATATCACCTTCCGTGCAAACATGCATCCACCCCTACGCAGACGGCCATTCATTGCGCTCGCGCTGTTTGTCATGTCCACCCACTCACCCGCGTGCGAATTACAGGTCCACAATCCGCAAGAGACACGTCGATATAAGATAGTTTAATCTCCAGCTATCAGAAATGTATCAAACCCTGTTATTATTGGGGAATATGACTGTAACGAGAGCGACAAAAGTCCGATGTGTTTGGTTGGTTGCGCAGAGAACATTTCATACGGTGTGTCTCTCTACAAGGTATGACGCTGGGTGATTTTTTTTATTTTATTTATTTTTATTGATTGTTAGCTTATGTTATGCTAAGTTGACAGAATTAACGGAACTCACCCTAGTGGCATTTTTTGGGCTTACACATACACATATAAGGCCACCAACTTATAAATAATTGTGCGTCATTTACTATTTATTTTTTACTTAATAACTGAACTTGCAAAGCGCAGATGTATTAAAGATGGCTCCGATGTAGGAATTGTTATGAAAAATCTGAGGTTTATGCTTGTGAATAATTTTATATACAGCACCTTCTGGCTAGAAAACAATAGAAAAACGGCCAAGGCCCTGAGTTGCAGAAGTCTTGCCGAATAAAGTTCAGTAATGAGATGAAACTTAAAAAGTAAAGAAGAAACGCTATCCCATGTTGATCATTTAAATGGCTGTACATTCATGCAACAACATTTGTTGTCAAACTATGGTTTGTATATTCAACCTGGTTTCATTTTTCCTGCTTACGAATAAAGCTGGTTTTCATGTTTACAAGTGAAATTTGCTGTCAAGAGGCACCAAGCAGAATTTGTGCTTGCCAAATGGCACACTTTGCAACACATTTTATAGGTCTTTTATTTGGGGGGGGGGGGGGGAGCACATATGGCAGAAGCTTTAGTCTCTATCATTCTGTCTTATGTACTCATCTCATTCCATTAGATCTAAACATGCACACAAAGTGGCTTTTTTGTCTTTCACACAAAAATAAATAAATAAATAAATTGCAAGGAAATGCATTTGATAAATGTACATTTTTAAAATGATTTTATACTATAGATGCATAGGCTTTAGGACTAATGGACTGCTAAGGTCAAGTCCATGAATAGCCTGGATTGTGACAGGGGTACGGAGGAAAAGGGTAAACTATTTGTCTATCACAAAAACAGCAGGTTTAGAGGGGAGAAGAATCATTCTCTTTCTCCTTCTCTCCTTCTATACAAGTCTGAACTGCTGCAGTGCTATTCTGAGAGAGAGAGAGAGAGCTGCCTCAACCCACTCAATGAATATCACAGAGAGAGAGGGAGGGAGATAAAGAGAAGTCGAGAGAACATCCAAAACAGATATGTTTTGCAACAGTAATACAATGAAATAAAAGGAGAATAGCACAATTTTCTAAAATCTGATTAAAAGCGGATGAATCGTTAGTGATTCCTCTGTCAGTTCACATTCTAGAAACTGTTTTCTGAATGCGCCACATCTTCAGTGTCACATCTCTTAGAAGTCGCCCACAGTGCCTTGCTCATTGGGTGCTGTGTTCAGCAAAAGCTAATCCAGTTTGCAAAAGCGCATACTGGTGTCGAAATAGCCTATGCTATATATATTATAAATATGCAAATGAGAGGTGGCTGTTTTTAATGTTATGGGTTGTTCTTAGGTTCGCTCCTGTGAAAACTGTAAATGGCCCATATGAACCATTTAAAGCCACACCTGTTCAGATCGGCATTCCGTGTCTAAAATGTCTTCTGTCATTGCTTCCAGCAGAACTTCTCACAGGTGAAAATATATATAGGTGAAAAAAGAAAAACATTCTTCCCACGTAGGTCGGTTGTTGCGCTGTTTGTACCAAATCCATAATTGTATCTGTCAATGCAAAGTCCTTTCTAAAAGCACTTTGGCTATTTAATGCTTCCGTATTAATTATGCACCAAATGGTGACAAAACCACAAGCAGGTTAAATCTGCTAATTATGAAAGCATTATCAGCAGCTGTCATTACGAGAGGTGTTGAATTCATTTAGCATAAATAAAAGAATAAAGTCTGACCAAATCATTTTTTTTGTCCTGAAATGTTGTATTATATTTCACGGTTATTCTAGAATATGATCACAGTTATAGAATATTTATGAATATATGTAGAATATATGATCAAATTCAGTCATAGCTAATTTTACATTAAAAACATTTTTGCCACACATCTTTGAAATGTATTGTCCCTTAATAATATAATATAATATAATATAATATAATACACTGAAAAACAATAGTGTAGAAACAGGTTTCTTAGAAACTGCTAGTAAATTTTACAAACAATTACAAAGAAATGTCAAGTAGCACACTGAATTACATGTACAATTGTGAAGTATAGAAAAAAAATATAATTGTATGCATAATTGAATCAATATATACTATAAATTGTATTTTTTAATCATACTCCAATAATCATTGATTTGTTCAAAAAGTTAAAAAAAAAATTATATAATATATTTTATACATGATTTGCATTGCTTGCCTCCAGATTTATGGTCTTAATATTATGTTCATTACTTTCAAAATATTTCAAAGAATGATTCGCCAATATTTTTATTTTATTTGTTTAGCATTTTAATTATTGAATAGTTTTTCTTGTTCATATTTTTGAAAATTTGAGGCTGTATTCTGATGTATTTTGAAATAATACCTACAGGTTTTCTAGTATTTTCTTGTAAATAATACTCAAATAAATAATGTTTTATTTACAACTTCTCTCTCTCTCTTTTTTTTTTACAGTGTCTTAGCACTGCTTGTACACATATTTATGGTTTTCATATTTTTGTCATGACTTTCAAAGTATTTCAAACAATAGTTAACCAATATTTTTTATATTTATTTAGCATTTCAACTATTTAATAGTTTTTTTCCTTTTGTGCCTCTGTGCTTTCTGTATTTTCTTTGTACTTTTTATCCCTATGTATTTTTAAACACACACACACACACACACACACACACATATATATATATATCTAAAATCAGTCAATATTCCACTTTAGCTGCTATAGCTCAGATGAGAGTGCAGCCTGCAGTAGAGTGTATTTTAGAGTGTATTTTCCTGCCCAATGCTGTATTTCCTGCAGATTTTTGTGTGGCTCCTCTCTGTGCAGTTTTTCTTGGTGATATCTGTGCCTCATTACATCAAAGACACATACAAGCTGGTGTCTCTTATGGCATTAACTTGTTGATCTGTGACAACAGATTTCCAATGCTCTCTCTTTCGGAGGACTATACACATTTTCTGCACAGTGCATTTTTGTGGATTTAGTAGATGTTATTATTCCTGTGTGAGCCAGCAATGCTGTCTGCATGTGTGGAAGTCTCAGTGTTTGGCATTAGCACTGTATGTTCCCGGTGTTGTGTATTGTGTGTACTGTGTGCGTATGTGTGTTAGTAAGTGGTGTCACCGAACGCTCTCCATTCTCTCCCACCCACACACTGCACTCCCACATACACACACACACACACACACACACAAAGCACCTCTCCTCTGTTATACCTCTGGCTCTGTGCATTCTGCTATGCTGTGCTCATATTTAAATCTCTACCCTGCATTTATCTTGTTTCTTTTCGTACTTTACCCAACCTTCTTTTATCTGCTTGACAGTTTTCCACAGGCCCTTACAATTGTGAAAAATAAAGCATATAGGTATTGATTACAGAATAATATTTAGCACAACACTGTCTCTTTTACTTCCTCACAAACAATCTGACACATAGACCTACAGTGTCACAAAATAAGCTTCTCTCTCTCTCTCTCTCTCGCGCGCGCTCACCCCCTCCTTCATGTCATGCATCATGCTATGCTCTCTGAAAAGGACTGATCACTATTTGTTCGGATCATTGCTACTATTCACTTCTTTCAATGCTTCTGATTCATACTGACTTATTGTAACACATTAGACAAACGGTCATCACATCAGCTCTTCTTTTCTTTCTCAGCGTCATGAGCTGGAATCTGCAGCTTTACTGCACATACTTAGTACAAATGTTAGATATATTAACGTAATCCCTCTTGCCTACATCTAAATCTTTCAAAAAATGTTAAATATATAATGTATTTACTAAGAGTATATTATTGTGTTTTTCAAGAATCAGCACTTAATATTTTACTTTACTACATGTCACTGCTTAATATCTTACTTTTAACTTCGTCACACTGCAGAAAACATGCCATTCATTGCTATTTTAATGTAAAGAAATTGCTTGTGTTCTGAAACATGGTGATGAGGTCCAATTCATGTTCTTCTGAATGAATCATTCTCCTGAGCCAATGCTTTTTTTTTTTTTTTTTAAAGAACATTTGTAAACTGATTCGCAAATTGCAAGGAAGAATTCATTCCTGAATCTGGAATCATCCAACTGCAACGGTTTTGAAATCTCATCGGTGGGAACGTGTGTATATATATATATATATATATATATATATATATATATATATATATACACATACACGAGTATAAAACTTACAAATTTTATTAATATTTACATTTCTGTAAAATTGTTTAACACGAGACAGGGAACATCCAACAATGTAAGACACATCCAACATGATGAACACAAAATAACAGGCAACAGATAAAGACATCAAAGAAGAATTCACTAAGATAAGAAATATTTTGACATAGAGAAACATAAAGTTTGAGACTTTCTATTTTGTTTTGTTTTTCAATATTTGAAGAACTGGAACTAATATGATCATCAGAGCATGTGCGTCGATGATTTTATCGCCAAGGTGAAAAAAGTTAGCTATTGTAATGATGAGTTTCGCGTATTGTTTCTAAATCATATTTAGGTTTTACATGACTATAAAATGTTTATTTGATAAAACAATAATTTTATAGCTGAGTTGAGTTCGTGTTAATGTTCAAAAGTCATTTCATTGTCATATTTTGTATAAAAAAACAATTTGGTACATATAATGTGTATAGACATACAGCCCAACCCCATGCAAATGTCTTTTGTGTTGAATTCGGTGGATTCTATATTGATCGCATTAGTTTTGCTGCATACCTTATTTGCCTGTCACATGCCATATGTGTCACGATGAAAATAATAGGCTGCCAAGCAGATGACAAGCTAACTATGATCTTTCAAAAACTTTCACAGATGTCTGTGTGTGTGTGTGTGTGCATGTAGGATGTAACATCAATGTGTTGATTTCTTTTCAGAGGCACATCGCTTGATAACTGAACACTTCATAACCGCCAGCGGATTCCAAGATCGACCCTGCAAAACAGTGAGGAAACAGCCATGTCCACACCATGGGATTTAAAATCATTTCACCAAGAGCTTCAGCAAACCCTTTCAAATGTTTCTCGGTCTCAATGAAAACTAAGCTTATCTTAAAAGCAAATCTGTTGAGTGAACCTTAAGAAACTGGAAAGCGACTGGAAGGTTTTTACATAGTCTCTCCCCTTGGAAATTTCTATTGTGAAGACAATCAGCCTTGAAAACGTTTTACGTCTTTTCTGCCATCATCAGTTTGTGTGTGTGTGTGTGTCTGTGCCTACGGTTTATTATATATTCTGAATACACATCTTAAATGCAAGTAGATAGGACAACCATTTTATATTCAATGTGACTTATATATTCATACCTGATTTCTTTTACCTATTTTAGATTTGCACACAGGATTATCCATTTGGTAATTGTTTACATGCTTAATGAGGAAACGCACACTCATTGAATCTCACTCCATGAATGAGATACGGAACAAAATCAGAATGATTCCTCACCATACTGCCCTCGAACCCTCAAAGGAGTTCAACATCCGGAGTAGTCCTGTTAACACGTAAACAAGTGCAGTACAACAAGATCCATTTCTGAGTTGTTGTTGTTGTTTGTTGTTGTTTTTTCACCAAGTGTATGAAAATTGTTTATACTAGTTAATAATAGCAAACATTCAGGGAGCATTACAGGTCAGGGAAATCTGCTCAAAGACTTAAGTGCCATTGCTGAACGTAAAGAGTGCCCAAATTAAAAATAATAATAATAATAATCATTGTGATCAGCAAAACATTCGTTTACATTTTAAAGATGTTTACAGTTGCCCCTTTCTCTTAAAACAAATCTTTCATCCTGATAAGTGCCAAAACTGGGAATTAAACCTAAACACTTTTATTGTATACAGTATACTACATAATTGCCTTCATGTGTCAACGCTGAATATAGACACTAGATATTGAAGTAATAGAAGGACAGTAACGAGAAGCCATTTTGTTTGTCTGTGGATATCTGAAAATGTATATTTTTCAAGAAAGGGAATACCTCAAAAGGGAATATTTGCCTTGTTAATACATTCAAAACTGTCAGTTTATTAAATAAGTCTTTTTAATTTCTGTTTATACAACAACTAGCCGATTGTGTGTTGCCTGCACCAAATATTGTCGGCATTTGGATTGTTTTCCAGCAATGTGCTGGACGGAAGCACTGCATGATGAGAGACTGTGTGTTGTGTAACTCACCTCGAAGCTGAAAGCACATCAGAATAGTTATTTTTCTCTCGCGCCGTCTTGGAGTGTGACCGTTCACGGCGCACACTTTTTAACAGACTTTGAAAACAGATTTTCCTTTCAAGACTGTTTTCATAAAGACCCAGATTTCATACGTCGGAGGGCTGCTACAAGAATATTTTACATACGGCGCAAGGCAGACTGTTTTTACAAAATTCAGCATTGTGCGGTGGGTTGAGTCAGCGAGAGAAAATAGCAGCGTTAGTCATGTAAAGATGATGCCCACCTTGGAAGCTCGAGTGCGTGTCATCATTCTCTTTCTGCTAGTCGCTTTCCCACTTAACGCTTCTTCGGCGAGCGTCCCGGGCCCCACCAGAAACACACCAAATGGGCCTATCATCATTACCCCTACATCCAACCCCATATCTCAGGGTAGGGGCTTTCTGTACCCCCTTTCTAAAAACGGTCGGGGCATGCGAGGGAAGTCGATGAATCATCGGCCAAAGGAGCCAGCTGGAGCGGAAATGCCCCCCAGGCCGCTGCCTCAGATAATGCTGCCAAAGAATGCAACGACTGATGCACTGAAGGGACCTTTTAGAGCGGTGAAGGTACCTCCGCCTCCTCGCAAACTGGTGGAAGTGGATGTTTGTCGGGGTTATTATGATGTCATGGGCCAGTATGACATCACCTTTAACTGCTCCAAGGATGACTTCATCTACTGCTGCGGGACCTGCCATTATAGATTTTGTTGTCCGGACCGCTCTCGAAGGCTGGACCAGAACATCTGCCACAACTACCATTCCCCAGTGTGGGCCAATACGGCCCCACCTGTGACCAGGCCCTCGCTGCCTGCCTACCCGGACCTCAACCGCATCGAACAAAGCAACAACACGGTCTATGTCATCGGTGGAGTCATTTCGTTTACAGTGGCGGTGGCAGTGGCCATTAAAGTGGCGTTCCACAAGGCGTCACGGCAGCCTAGGAACAGGGAACTCAACATGCCCAGGTTAGAGTTCATGCGTCTCGATCAAAACGGACTTCTGATACACCTAAACCTGTATTTTCTTAACTTAATCATTTCTACATCCTTTCCTGTCAGGGCTCTTGTGGAAATGCTGCGTCACCAGTCGAGTCCAGTTCAAGAGGGAGAGAGAAACAACAGTGTTGCCTTGGGAACTGGAGGAGGAGAGGGGACTCTTGGACGACCCCCGAAAAATCTCTATCCAACTCTACAGAGTAAAGATAACCGACGTGAGTGGAAAAATTCATAATCTCCATATGAAGGGGAGATGGCCCTTTCAAGAACCGCGTGCATTTAATTCAGCAAGATGAGTTTAGCATGTTTAAGATGTTATTAATATTTAAAATATTATTATTAAGGGAATATTGTTAATAATGATGTATTATAATATATTAATGGAAACATTAATTGTTAGCACACAATTGATAACCATGAAAGCTTATGAAAGAAATGCCTTTCTACTGAGGTGAAATGAACTCCTCTCTTGGGCTGTTTTTAAATGTGTTTGCTTTTGAAATGGCAAAAATACTAAATTAAATATACTATGCACATTTATGCATTTTGAGTGACAAAACGTAGTGAATAACAACAAACAAATCAGAATACAGAATCCCTGTTGAAGAGATTTGAATTACACAAGAATTCCGATATTATTCATAATTATGAATAATGAAGATATTTGAAATGCACATCTAATTTATGATATTCTTAAATAATAAGTGCATGAATAATAATTATTCAGTTAAAAAATAAAGATATTGTAGAAGCAGCAGCATGCCACTGGGGACCCTCTGCCCCATTTCTGAAGGGGGCATCTCACTTTAACTTTTCACTTCAAAGTAAAAATGAAAATTAATATTTGTTATCCATTCATCATAATGATTTTGTGTGTCTACAAAAACAAACATATAAACTGGGTTGCAATCGGCTGGTATTGTTGCTTTATATGTCAAACAGAGTTCCTTTCATGTTTCAATATCAACTTGAATCTTGTGAACGGCCAACTGTATAAATTCAGGACAAGGAAGGAACACAGGGAAAAAGCAATAGCCAAATGATGAAAGGGCATTTATGAATTATTTAACATAGAGCTGTATATGATGGCATTAAAATGAACAGACGGTGTAAAATTTTTGACACATTGTAGAGCGAGAAAGAGCTTAATAGGGCAACATCTTGTAGAAGTAGAAGATGAATAAATGTACATCGTAAATTCATACTAAATATAATTTATTGCAAAGGCATGAAGGCAGAAATCTCTAAAACACACATGCCTTCGTTCTGTTTCACAGTGGGGAATCTACAGCATAACTTCATCCATACAACAGGTTCCAGTCCCAAACATACAGCCACCATTGGTAGGTAAAACCCACAGTCCTACAGTTCTTTATTCTATAGAGTTTGAATTAGCTCAACGTCCATCATTGTGTGTTTAAAGAGTGTGGACAACATATGAATAACATGCAGCTGGCCACCGGTGGCACACTGAAGCCCAGTAAACATACTAATGCCATGAAGCCCCAGCCGTCCTTCCATCACTCTCTACATAACCTGGCTCAGCTGCCGCCCTCGTATGAAGCTGCCATGAAGCCTGAGATCAACAGATACTCATCTCTCAAACGTCTGGGTGAGTGCTTTATTACCAGTGGAGAGGAAGATTCTAATCTCAAGGACATTATGTTTTGTAGAAATTACATAAAAGGTTGGCATGACTGCTTTCTTATTATAGAGACATAATTTCAAAGGCATAAAGCAAATTCATAAGCAATAAGAAGAAAAAGATGGACTGTTATCAAAAACAGTGTGATATTTAGTACTGTTCTGTTTAGAAGGAGAAATTACCTGATTGATGATGAGGACATGAGTCTCATGTGGAGCTCAGAGCATTGCGTATAAATATCTGTAAGCTTGGGTTTTTATTTCAAGCAGTGTTAGTGTTTCACTGGAACACTTGGGTCATCTTAATGAGGGCAAACCAGTGCAAAGCACTCATAATCGTGTACAGACGTATACAGCCTTAAGGTTTCTCTCTCAGCTAGACATCAAACCTCCAAGGAAGTGTGAGTTACAGTTGGAGGACAAGAAAGTTCTGCACAGGCAAAGGCTGATACAATGACTCAGACTTAATCAGCCAAAAGATGAAATGGCTTAGGTCTGAGGATAAAACAGGATTGTATTGTATTAATATTGATATATTAATGTAATACAGATTTTAGGCATTGACAAAATCAAGCATTAATGAAATCAAGCATTAAGCATAGCTCTGGATTGGAGGTTGAAGAATTTATTTTTAAGTGTTAAGTAGATTGTGATGAAAGTTTGAATTCATTTCTAGCTTGTAGCTCAAAGTATGCACAAATTTTTAGTTGTGCATCCACATTTATTAGGGATGCACAGTATATTGGTTCTATATTGGTTGTTAGATTAATAATCTGTTTTGGTAATATACAGATTTTCCATCTAGATAATGCGTGCTATAATTACATGTAATTATAAATAAAACCCAAAATTAATAGTGATTGTTATACTGTACAAGACATTATAATTTTGTGATGTCTAAATTCACTTTAAAAAGATTGCTTTTTAGTGTTTTATTGTTAATTTATTTATATCAGATTGTATCGAGATGTAATGTCAGCCATTAATTTTTATTCATTGGCCATAGATAGATAGAAACAAGAAAAAAAAAAAAAAACAAAGTCTTATTGGTATTGAACAGAATTTGGATGTTGTAATTTGTCGTTGTTAACCATACCAAGAGAAATGTATTATCTTGTATAAATTTACTGCATTAAAAAAAAAATAAAAAACATAAATAAAAATAAAACTTTCAAATTGGGCAGATTTTTTTATATCTGTGCATCTCTAATTGGTTTATTCTTCTCTCTCAATTTTCTGATCTTTCCAAACATATTTTACTCCACCTATAGAGAAAGGAGGATTGGAGGAATATTCAGGTTACTGTACCACCAAACGGAGGCCCAACAACGCTCCTCCTTCCTTTCATTCCTCCCAGCATCACCTTCCCTGGGGTGGTGACTACACGATGGGGGGAAGAGGCACGCTTCCCAACCGTGGTACTCGTCCTCGAATACCTCATCCACAGTCTGCCCCAAGCCACACCCCGAATCCTTACCCTCTGGATCCACCGGAGTCGAAACAAAACCAGAACTATGATACGCTTTCCAAACCACCACGTCGTGTCAAATCAACAGACCAACTCCTTGCCCTCTGTGACGGCAACACCTTATCAAGGATGTCGAAGAACCAGCAGCACCAATACTACAAAGCCATGGCCAATTCATCAAAGAATACCAATACGAACACCCTGAAGAAGTCCAAGGAGAGGCTGCTGATGTCCCCAGACCATCTAGAGGAGGAGGCAGGTGGGGATGAGTACGACGGAAGCACGATGGGTATGGGAATGAGCGACTACACGGCCCACACTGGTGGAGGTGGAATGGTACCCACCTTGCCCCGTGTAAGCCACCAGAAAGCTCAATCACAGCAGAATGTTTGCGCCACACCATCCCTCGACCGGCACCACATGATCAAGATGAACTCGCACCCGACCTCAGGGCGAGAGCAGGAGCGGAATTCGTCAGCAATGTCAGGTCACCTGGGCGGAGGCGGGGCTGGAGGAGTGGGATGGGGCGACATGCCTGGAACAGGAGTTGTCATGGGAACAGGGACTCTTAGTGGACACAGTGCCAGGAGGCTTGCATTTGCAGCTAAAAGGCAAAATACCATTGAACAACTTCACTTCATCCCTGGTGCAGGGGGAAGTGGAGGAGGAGTGGCATCAAACCAAGGGGTTAGAACGGGAAGCAAGAATGAGGTTACTGTGTGAACAAGAAGCTGGAGAGGGAAGGAGGGAATGGAGAATATGGGTGAGTGATAGACTGTGTGAAGAGTTGGAGGATGGTAGAGGGACTGTGGGAGAGAGAGAGTGGGAGGAAGAGGGAGAGAAATACCAAGAGAACAGAGAAAAGGAGTAGGAGGATGGTAAAGGAATAAGAGAAGCAGATCTTAAAGTAGGGGGCCACGAAGTGGCACCATATTTTTTACAGATATATATTGTGTATATAGTGGCAAATTCATAAGATAAGATTAGATAAGTTTTAAGTCAGGTTTGATAGAGCTTCAAAGTTGTTGTGCTTTTTATGTTCATGAAATTGCCGCTATAATTATGATCAAAGCTGCCATATACAACTATTTATTTGCGAAAAGTTTGCCTATAATCTACTGCATAGAATATCAATAGAGTGTAATATAAATTCCACATGATGTGACAGATGAACAAAAACATTTTTCCTATCTTTGTCATGTTTTTATCCTCAGATATTTCACATTATTACACTTTTCATATATAGCTGCTATGGAGAAATATATTTCAGAGAATGGCTTTCATCTTATAACTAAAATGGAACTACTGGGAGACTAATATAATAATTAACGTCAGCATTAAGTGGAACCAGATGAATATGAGTTGAGCACTTATCCCAACTGATGAATTGTAAACCTACTTACAGTTGGACAAACGTAATGCTGGATCTTATCTCTTTTTAAACCCTAATCCACTTCAACATAATGAGGAAGTGTGGCAGGGTTTTCACAGCATATGTCAAAATGAATGAAGATGGAACAATTTGAGGAGCATATCCATAAACTCCTTTTGAATACTGCGAGACAGAGAAAGCAAGCCTCACCATTGTTTCACCTGCATCTTATTCAGTGTGAATTTAACATGGATGTACCAAGTGAGTTTCTGTTAATTTCTTTTTTTTTTTTTTTTAGGAAATACTGAAAATAGTACATAAGTTTTAAATTCTCAAGTCTGCCCTTCAGTACATAACTGGAGATTGCTTTGAACTATTGAGGAAAGCCATTCTGGGACACAATTGGGCAGAAAAGCCCAGTAGAATACCAAGAGAAATGTCTGACAATCATCTTTTTTTTCCCCTTAAAAAGACTCATTAATGATCAATGGCACTTTGTTTGGATACTGAGCCACCACTTTCTACAATGTCCAAGTGCTGGGATTTGTAAGGAAGATTCATCATAAGGGACGCTGGACTACCAAAAGCACAAGAATAATACATTAGATTCCTGTAACACTGGCTCCTCTTAGGTATACTGTGTCAAACGGTTCACCTCAAGCTATTAAATATGGATCTAAGATGAAGAGAATGACTCAAGAGTAAGAGCACTCATCAATGTATTTCTATGTTATGGTATTCTGGCATAAAATTAGTGCATAACATAGCAGTATCATTATCTCGCTCAGGTGTGGGTTGACATTTGCATAAAGACAAACCTCCTGGACTGCTTTCTAAATCTCCATATTGAAGCCATGTGTATATGCTGTTAAAACGGAGACTCGAATAGTTCGAGTATATGGGCATGCCAGAACAGCTAACCTGTATTTTTCAATCTGCTGTTACTGAGATATGAACATAACACGTCATACCTGATATCTTCATAACCAATAATGCTTATCAATATTAAGGGCTATACAACACACGTGCGTTAGTGGTACAGATGTTACGCACAGCTTACTCATTATTCATTGATAATCTCATTATTTATAAAAAGATATTAACGTAGTAAGTAACTATCACAATGAAAAATATCAATATGAGGTTGTTCGCAAACAAGCTAGATATCATTTACTGTACGATTATGATCTCTGAGAAATAGCACAGGTGTCAAGAAAACTCATCTGACCAATGAAAACAACAATTTACATTGTAAAACCACCAAGTGGTCATTTTTTGTCATTGACTTTATATCTCTTGGTTAATTTTCACTGTAATGAAACTGAACGTTATAAGTTACAGCCTCCCAGTAAAAGTGTTAAGGAGTAGTTTATATCCCATCAGCATCAGGGGCATTGGTGGTAACCCATTCATTTAACTTTTCACTGGAACTAGTGTGTATCTTAATGAATTATGAACATGACAATCTTCCTAACAGCTCTGTAATACATTGGTGTTTGTTATTGTCATTACTATGCCAGTTAATATTATGGTTATTGGTGAACTTTCTTCTTGTTGTTATGGTTATATTATGATTATGATGGTGATTTTTTTTTTCCTCTGTGGTTTTAGTGTTAACTTGTTTTAGATATATTTCTCATGAAATTCTTTTGAAATTATGAGTAGAAAATAGAAGCACAAACTTTAAAGCCACATTGTTTGCCAATTCTTCATGCATTCCTAATGATGAGGAGTGCCTTCAAAAATTTCTCAATGTGATGTCATATAGTAATTGTTCTAAGCCTGCAAATGCCATTACTTGTTGCAGAGACATCACAATGGGTTTATAAATGATGTCATGGGATGCATGTTGTATGTGTGTAACCAAATGTCGTCTTTTGGTTGATTAAGTGAAATTTCAACTTTTTAATGTTTCTTTCAGGGACAATTAGAACAGCTGAATCGATTTCATATTTTCCTTGTCATAACAAGTCTGTAGCAATGTCTGTTTTGTATCCACAAGCCATAATTATGAAAATGTTTATGGAATTTATCCACAAGGCATATTACTGCAGAAAATAACAAACATTGGATGTGCAAATAAAGCCCTTAAGCATTTTAAAAGGTTGGTAGCCTACAATGGGATGTGCATTGGTTGCACACGCAAAGCAAGACTGAAACCCTGGGAAAACAGCAACGAGCTCATGTCTTGCAATATCTAAGCACAGAAGCAGAATGAATGTTTGGGTAAATTACTTTAAATCAAGCATTACTCTAAATATTTTACTTTCATAACAAATGCTCTCAAACCAGGTGTGTGTGTGTGTGTTATATATATATATAAAAAGAGAGAAAGACGGGGAGAGAGAGAGAGAGAGAGAGAGAGAGAGAGAGAGAGAGAGAGAGAGAGAGAGAGAGAGAGAGAGCATTCTTCCATAAAGGTTAAATGTCACCTTTGTAAAATAAAATCGATGATGAAACTTGCCTTGAATGTCTGGTGACACACACAGAAGAAGAGACAGAAACTTTTTAATTATTAACAATGTCGGCATATACTATACATTGTTTACAATTATGTTTACAACTATCTTTCATGAAGCATCAGACTGGAAATACGACCAGACCAATTCCAAGGCAGCCATTTTGATAAGGACCTGCCTTTGAATTTGAGCTGTCAGTATTGTAATAAAATGGCCACTATAAAACCTTCTGAGATACAAACATAATGCTAAAAGAATTCTGAAATAAATGTATAGCACATTTAGTATATTATGTCAGAATTATATTCGGCGAGTTGTACGTTGGAATCACGTAAGATTTACGCAAGCTCGCTAACATGTCAAATTTGACTGCACAACAACAACAACAACAACGCTGAAAACACTTGAAAGCTAACGGTATATACAACGTAGTAGTAACGTAACTCTTTCATTAAAGACGATAATATTCGGAGTACAGTAGTTTCACAGGAACGCTGTCTCGACCACAAATAAATAAACATAACGGACAGATAACGGGTAGCCGGAAGTGTTCCAAGGTCCGGAAACGACCAATGTTAAAATCTCACACGTCACTCGTTCTTTCTAAACCACCACAGACCGTCCAAAATATTTTAGCCGATAAAAAAAAGGCAAACGCAAAATAAAAAGTCATCGGTCGTAATACCATTTGATGCATTTTTCACAGGATACAAGTACGATAACTGCATCTGTTTTATAATATAAGGGACACTCGGTCTCATGCTATCGCAGCTCGGTTGCAGTGGAAACAAAGAGTCTGCTAACTAGCTGTAGCTAGAAGGCTAACCACTGGAAAACAGCGCAGGGCTGCTGGGGAACATGCACAAGGGGGGCAGGGTGGGAGACAGTATAGCAGGCCCTGTTCATCTTGACCAGGCTAAAAGATGGATGCGTAGGTAAAAAGGCCTATTTTATTGTCTCGACTGTGATTTCATTATTTGATTCATGCACAATAGGACAGTTTTGCTCCTGCATTATCTGGCTTGCTGTTGTTAAATCGCGCATCATGACGGCAAGCTAAGCTGTGTGTCCCTTTGCTGAATTTGTTGTATTAGCCAGCTGTTTTGCATGCTAACATGTTACACATAGCCCCAGCGCTAAACGATTTCGCGTCCATTAATACTCTGAAGAGCGTTTATAAAGTGCTATTAAATATCGAAGTGCATTTCCCCCATCCTACACTGTTTTGTTCTCCTATTACTGCAGATTCCGTAGAAATTGACATTTTCTTTTCTTTAGCGAGAAGCGATGCAATCGGAAGATGTAATAAGTGCATGAAATTCACCTCTAACCCTGACGATTCACACCGCGCTCAGCATCTTTTCAGCACAATGCCAACTGCTATAAAGTGATAGAACACTCGCTACGTGTAAATATAAGAAAAACATGTAAACATTTGGAAATGTGTATTATCTTACTGTTTTCATTTCGCAAAACGTCCGAGAACGTATTTCACACTACTTTTGTTTAGTATGTGTTGTGATTGTAAAATAACGTTCCTTAATTATGTACTGTACATCGAGTATCAGTTGGATATATCTGTTAATTTCTGTAATTTATATGATGTTGATAAGATTAATTGATGTTATACATTTATTAAATACGATGTAGTATTTCAAAGTGAATTATGAATGCCATAGTTATTATTTGTTTTAAGCTGAGATATATATGGATCACTAGAAATAATAGAAACTCAGTTTTTTTATGTTTCTGTTCTTGTGAGTTATTCCATTTTGCTATTTAAGAATACATATGAGCACAAATAAAATCATGGAAATGGCATGAGATGTTCAAGTGATGCACTTGGAACTTTTTCAGAGATGTGCCAAAACTCCCATAACTATTCACACACACAAGTTACATTTTCTGTCTATTAAACAAACAAACATTAAAATGCCTGTTGTAATAAACAGTCTGTTGTTGTTGTTTTCCATTTTTTTTATTTTAAATGTTTTTGTGTTTTTTTGAAGAATTGTACCAGAGTGTTTGTTTAAAATCTATAATTTAACATGTTGCTCCTTTTTTCCTCTCACAGTAAGAAGAGGAGTGGCATAAAGAACATTTTCACTGCCCCCAAGAATGGTAGTTGAGGATTTTGCTTCCAGCTATAGAAAAAAAGAAATATATATTAATTGAAACTTGGAAACGGAGATGTAAGCCACTTTAGCTAGAGTGGATTAAGAATGAATAGATAATGGATGTAATGAAACCAGCCTACCAGTCCTACTGAACTAAAAATTGTAACCAAGCAAGTGGAAAGTTTTCAATGAACTCTGACAACATTTAGCACTTTTAGTGCATTTCCCAAAATGTGAAAACATTATTGCATCTGATGCAGTTGTGGGATTTTTTTTTTCTATCAGTCCATATGTCTTTTCACACTTATGGAACATTCAGACTGAAATATTGATATCAAACTTCAACTAAGATAACTATGATTATGTGGAATCTGATGTGAACCCAAAAGGGGAGTCGACTTTGGTCATCTCGTAAGTGACAAATCCCATTGAAAAACAGCCTCTTGCAGGAATTACAAATTCATGTAACAAACAATACAAAATGTCCACATTGATTACTTCCCCGAAGAGTGAGAATGTGGATGGCCACTTTAAATGAAATGTGAGGTAGCACTATTTTTGAAAATGCTTCTGCTGCTTCTGGCCACAACTCCGTAAAAAAGCATCATAGAAACATTTTTGCTGCTCAGAGAGCAGAAGGTGTTGCCATTGCGCACCCATGTTTCAGTAACTGGGAGATGTTCCAGTTTGGAAAATACAATGTGGACATCATAGAGATGCTGAGTGGACACCAATCCCATCAGTTCAAAAGTCTTGGATTAGAGCGACAACTTCAACACCAACAGCAAGTGCAACTTCACCAACACCAGTTACAGCAGCAAGGTGAGACATCTGGGTCAATTTTGTCTGGACTTGGCTTAGGCTCACTACAAGCATCTAGAGGCAGTGCCTTTACAGATTCTGCATCAATTTTTGCAAAAATGAGTGCACCTCCTCCATCTCTGCCCCAGCAATCCCTCTCTTCATCCTCTCAAGGTTTGAGGAAATCCAGCAAAATGTCTGGAAACAGCAGTAGTAGTGGTGGAGGTCATGTGAGTGGATACCCCCAGTTTTTGCGCTCATTTCACCCTTCTGAGGCAACCCTTGCACAAGAGCAGTTACATTCAGGAGTAGGGCGATTTGATCATTTTGCCAGCAATAGTGGAAGTGGAGGTACTGGAGGGGCAATTGGAGGACTGGTTTCATCTGTTCCACCACCACCACCCCCATTGCATCCTGGCCTGTCAGTACCTCAGGCCTCCCCTGGTCCACCGTCTTCCTCCCCATCTCCTTCAAGTTCTGTTTCAACTTCCAATAACCCTCCCAGCAGTAGTGCAGTAACTACCTTTAGTCATCAGTTAGCAGGATCTCAGTCTGACGCCCGAAGCCTACATCAACAGTTTAGCTGTATGTTAGCCGCAAATCAGTATTTTCTTTCCGGAGTACCAGCCAATTCCAGTCTAGAACAATTTTTAGTTCAGCAAGGCAGTCATAACCATCTTGGTCTTGGTCTGGGCCAAGCTGCAGGAGAAACAAGTTCAGCCCTTGCGCCACCCCCCGCTCTTCATTCTTCACACACTCATGGTCACTCAACTACTCTATCACAGCCTCAACAGCCACCATCACAACAGCAGCAACTGCCACCTCACACTTTGTCTCACCCTCACCCATATCCACACCATACGCTGCACTCCTCATCGCAACCTTCTTCGCTCGGAGGTTTTGACTTTCAAGGAATTCCAGTACTCTCTTCAAACCAGCTAGCATCTCTAATGCAGCAGGAAGCTGGTTTGCCACTTCCACTTCCTCTACACCTGTCTTTATCAAAAGAGGAGGGTAAAGGTGATAGTGCTGGTGGGAGGAGAAAGAAAGTCATGGCTGGCTACCTGCCACAGAGAAAGCCTGAAAACAGCAACAACAACAGCAGCAGCCCTACAAACCCCAACAGTAATACTTCAGAGGGACTCAACCAAGAGAATTCACCAGGCTTGGATGGAGGTGGGGGTGTTAGTTTGTCAGGTATTGGCAGAGACCCTTCTTCTCACCTAACCTCATCGTCCTCTACTTCTGTTGTCTTATCATCTTCTGCATCCTCTTCTACATCAGCATCCATCTTGGTGACAAATGGCTCCAAAACAGGCAGCCATGGTACCATGCCACCTCATTCTCAGCCTGAACAAGAACCCCTTTATCATTGTGGTGAGTGTGGCAAAACTTTCACACATCTCTCTAGTCTGCGAAGGCACCTACGTAGTCATGAGCTAACCACAGCTGGCACAAGTGGCACGAGAAGTAACATTTTAAACCCAGTTCTGCATCCCTCCGATCCAAGTATTCCCCACTCTACTCAAGAGGGCACAGCCTCATCTTCATGTGGTAGTCTTGACAAGACTTTTCATTGTTCTGAGTGTGGAAAAGGTTTTAAGAAAAAGGGGCACTTACTGCAACATGGTGTCATCCACTCTGGCGCACGGCCCTATGCCTGCACTACTTGTAGTCGTGCTTTCAATCGTCGGGAGTCACTCACCCGCCATGAAAAAATACATGAAGAGAAACCATTCCGCTGTCCAGCTTGTGGTCGCTGTTTTCGGGAAAGTACATCCCTTTTGAACCATGCAGCCTCGGGCACCTGTGGCAAGACAGGCCGTGCACCAAGACCTAAGCATGAAAGTAATATAGAAAACAGGAGCAATAAAGCTGGGGGCTCCCAAGATGGAATAGCAACTAATGCAGTGGGTGAGTAACGTCTAGTGTAGTATATATTTTTGGTTAACCGGAGTCACAATTTTTCATAGGCACTGTGAAATTTGTGTGCATAGCATTATTACTGTTTAGTCTGTTATGCAGGTTCTTACCGGAGTGATGATTTCAGAGATGACTACAAGGACCAGCGCTCTCAAAGTAACTTGTACTCTGGAACAACCCCATGTGGTGGTGGCAGAATGACAGGGCCCCCACTTAGGAAGACACCATTAGCTCCTACTCTTCATCCACACCCACAAAACCAAAGTCAGCATCATCATCAAGAGCCACATCTCCCGCTTTCTTCCCTGTTAGAGGACTCTGAAGATGATGTAACTAGCTCTGTCAACAGTGCCATTTCTGCTATTAATGCTGCAGCTGCAAATTCTATGAGTGGTGATCTTGCCCATAGTGGAGGTAGAGGAGATGATCGAAGAGATATCATTGGTGGATTGCTTGGAGGTCTGGGTCTAGGGCCTCTTGCCTCACCTAGTGGTCCGTTATTAACATCTGTCCTGGAAAAGTCCTATAGAGGAAGTACTGACTCAAATGCAGTGACCCTCAACCAGCAAACAAATCCGCATGCACCTGGTGGAAAGCCCAAGCGCCCTCGTAAGCCTCGCAAGAAGAATGAACCTGGGGTGGTTGGTGCTGAGCCTCCTAAAAGGAGGCAGCCCTCTCACAGACCAAGAGTTTCTGTTGGTGATGTTAGACCGTATTTGTGTAGCCTCTGTGGTCGAGGATTTGCAAGAAGAGAGACCTTGCGGAGGCATGACAGAGTACACACAGGAGAAAAGTCTCACCATTGTACTGTGTGTGGCAAGTACTTCAGAGAGGCATTTCATCTTAGCAAGCACCACACAGTTCATTCTGGAGAGAAGAACTACAGGTGTATTCTATGTGGGAAGGACTTTGGATATGCTCAGAGCCTTAAAAGACATGGCAAGCTACACCAGAAAGGAGAAATTGAAGAAGTGCCAACAACGCCAGGTGGGGAAAACCTTAACAGCTATCCATCCTCTGGTGGCAGCTTGATTCAAGGGGGTCAAAGCAGCTCTTCTTCATTTTATTCATACACTCAAGATGTCAAACAACAGACAACAACCACTCAGCCACCTCCTAGACTGTACACATGTGCTATATGCTGGAAATCGTTCCGCCATCACTTTCACTTGACGGCACATCACCAAACTGTTCATGAGGGTGGTGGAGAAAAGCTGTTTTCTTGTGAGGTTTGTGGTAAGGCTTTTGCGTACTCTAACAGCCTTACACGACACAGGCTTTCACAGCATGGCTTAACACGGACTGGCCAGCCAGTCCCTCAGAGGAGTACAGGGGAAGACAACAGTGTTGGTGGTTCAATATCTGAAAGTGAAGCTGCTACAAATGCTTTGCTTCATATTGCGCCACCTTGTGGCACACATGCTGAACAACATGGAGTTCTTCATAGCCAGCAGGCTCCTCCCCAAACACAAGCTGGCTACTCCCCTCTGTTCTATATACCCAATACCAATGTTTCACACACTTCTTCATCTAATGCCTCCTCTTATTCTCATTCTCTGCCGTCAACTTCCTCAGGGCCTCTTCTTTGTAACCATCAGCAACAACACACTGGGATAAAGGGTGAACCCATTTATCACACTGGTCATGGGCATACTCTTACTCCAGACATACCTGTGCGTTCTCTTATGTTGCCTCCATCAGATCCACATCAGCAACACCACAACCCCCAGCAGCATTCAGATGAGATTCAATCTACACAACACCACACTTTTCAAAGCCAAGAGGAGTCGAGGAGACGAAAAAAAAAAAAAAAAAGACTGCAAGAGAGAGAGGAGATAGGCTACAAATGGACCCCGGCGCAAAAAGTAGAGAGAGACCAGGTGGAGATCTCCCTTGGGGAAAGGCAGAGAAATAAGAGAAGAAAACTTAAGAGAAAAAGGAGAACCGTTCACAGGACACAACATAAAATTAAGAATCGCATGGCTGTGCTCGTGAGAATCAGACATGGAAGTGGAGGAAGTGCAGTGTATGAACTGGGCCTTCCAGGTGGACTGAAGGTTAACAGGCTTCGGTCCCTCAAAGTTCCTCAGAAACGAAAGCCCTGTCCCCTTTGCCTTGGTGTTACCTTTTCTCAACAGGTAGCCCTTAAAGTTCATATAGCAGCTAGACATTGTCCTAAAGTGAGAGGCCTTCAGCATCGTTTGAAATGTCCAGTTTGTGGAAAACAGTCTCGCAAGTTCCTTTCAGCTCTCATTCACAGAAGCTCTCATTTAGCCAACAGAGCTTTTTCTTGTAAACATTGTCCGTGTCGTTTCTGGAATGCAATGCTCCTCACACGGCACAAGAAGGTGTGTCGAGGGACGTTGGCAAAGTTTCAACGAAATAGGGCTCTTTGTGTTAAATTAGTCATGGGATCAGCATACAGAAGGTTTGAGTGTAAACGGAACTCTTCTTCCTTGCATATGGAATATAGTCACTAAGTTTTGCCGTTAAACTCATTTCCATATGCACTTTGAGAACAGAAGTGTTGCGATTTTCACGAGAAGAACTGAAAATGTTTACTGAATACATCTTAGGCTCATGTAGGCATTGACTTTGGTTTTATGAGAGCATTTTTATTTCTCTCTCATTCATATTATATTTCCTCTTGTAACTTTGACCCCTGAAAATGAACACCTTCAACAAACTCACAGATGTATCAAAGACATTTGTTTTAATGAAATGCTTAGCCTACCCATCTATCCAATACCCCACTGGTCTTCTAAGAGGAAACTCTTGTTCATATTGAAATGATCCTTGGCTGGCAGTAGATTCAGTTTCTGTGATTTGGCGAATATTGTACTGTGCCCTTAAAGTAGGCTATTGCTCACCTCAATAGATGCTCTGTAGAATTATTCTGTCTATGGTATATATTGTGTTGTTGGTCTTCACTTAGAGCAAGTGTGGAGATGTGATTTTGTTAATGTAAAAAGTGCATTCAGTATCAGAAGGGGAAAAAGGGTCCTGCTAGGAGTATGTGTATTTTATTTTAAGGAGTATTTAAATTACTGCATGTTGGACATTAATGTCTATGCGTTGACCAGTCAACATGTGTGATGAGTCTGTGGACTCTGATAGGAACATGACAAATCCAATTGAAGATTTATCTTAACTCTTAATAGAGGAAACATAATAAATGAATGCATAATAATGATACATGCTCAGGGCTCCAGACTATTTGAGAGTAAAGCACTGAGCTCGAGTTGGCAAGCACACAACATTTACTTTTATTAACAACAGTTATGTGCAAAATTAAATATTTTATGGAAAATGTATATATTCTACTCTTATTATGGTTATCAAAGGAGAGCTTTTTACTTGCTTTGTGTGATTCAGTAGCAAATTTAAGAAAAGTTTGTTTTTCACATACAAAAGAAAATGCAAAAGAGTGGAAATCAATAACTAATAAGCAAAAAAGTGATGATCTTCTGCCATCTACTGGTTACAATGGTAATTTGATTTTTATTTTTATTTTAATAAGAGTTTGTTTATCACAAAGTAAATTTTGGACATCCCATTAAAATAAAATTTAAATTGGATCATTTTAAGAGCTTTAAAGTGCTGTAAATGGTTGTGTTAAATACTTGAAAGTCATTGAAAAGTGCTTGAACTCTCTCTCAAAAGGTTGTACAAACCTTACAATTGATAATAAAAATAACATTTGACTGCCTGCCACAACACCATGGTTATAGTTAGAGTTACTTCTTCTGATTTTCAATGTCAGCGCTGTTTGATCACTTTAGAACAAACGCTTCTCATTGGATCTCGCAGTGCTGTGCAGATCAATTCTGGTTCCCGAGTAAACCTCTGAGCTTCTGAGTTTCTGCAGCGCTCAGTTTTTGGTCCGAGCTGATAAACGTTTTGTTACACATTTGCTGTTTGATGTTTCTCATATGCAACAGAAATGGCAGTTGAGCAACGCTGTGGTCGCACCAGTGGTCAAAAATGGTCGCAGTCTGGAGCCCTGATGCTGGTGAACAATTCTTAATATCAAATGTGAGCCCTGTTTTGATTTATTTACTGTTCTTAAAGAAAACCATCATAAAGAAGGTAACGCCAGAATTTAACAAAAACAATTTTTCCCTAAATAGCCAGTCAAAGAACAAAAAAATGTAATACTGTCAGATTATTTAATTATCTCAGATTGTTACAGTTAAAACACATTTATGAGTAATAAAATGTAGCTTAAGGGTGGAATGTAAAGAAATATGTGTATTGTAATGTAAATTGTGTCAATATTTTATTCTGTTTTTTCAAGCAAAAAGTCAATTATCTTTTTATCATAGCTACACTTCAGGTAGTTGGAAGAGTGATTGTAAGAGTTAACACTTTAGATCAGGTTTTGATTAAGTGTATAAATGTGTGACAGTCTGTTCACTTGCCAACTATATATCCCATGTACTTTTCTCACCTTTTACGTAGAGATGCCAATCTACTTATAGCCTCTCGTTTTCTTTAAAAGAAGAAAAGTAATTCTTATTGTTTTTATCACTTTATTAACACATTATAAGCTGGTTGCTGAAGATACCTTAAACATTTAATAAAATGTAAAAATGTTATATCCTCATTAATTCCATGTAAATATTTGTTACCTAAGTATTTCATATTTATTTGCATTTGTATTAAAATAAGCTAAATATGCATTTTGCATACAACTGTATTGCATGGTTTACTGTTATTTATTTTATTTAACTTGTATTATTTATTGCTTCAGTTAAATCTTTGTTACAATGTTTAAATGTTTATCATCATATTATTATGTTGCTGTAAGATCATCATTGTACCATGTAGTAGTGTGATCTTACATTTTTTGTTGTAGTTAATATCTTAAGGGAATAGGTATGTTAGGATGTTACTCTAGATGGTGCCAGACAGAAAATGGCTTTTTGATTGGCAAATGTCATATCCTATTGCTAGAATACACACTGCTCATGAAGACATGATAAAAAAAAAAATGTAGTACAATTCTAATTTTATTCATCAATTTCTATATGAATCATGTATTGATCGACCTTCTTTCCATCATTTGACCAACACTGGTCAGTTTCTGTCTGGACACAATATATGATTTTTACCCCTTTTTATTGTAGAATTATATATATTTTTGTTAGTTTGGGAATTTTATAGAATACACAGTGCACAATATACAGTACAACAGAATAATGTGTGTTATGGCTGTGAAACGTAGGCTACTATTAGAATATTTGAGAGTGCTATTTTCCATGTTGATCAGTTGGTGGCAGCAAGGATCCTACAACCTACAAGCATGAAGCTGGGAGCACAACTGTCACATGGATTTAAACGCTGGAAGTGGGTGGAAAACAAGTATCGAGAGATTGTGTGTGTGTGTGTGTGTGTGTGTGTGTGTGACAGAGTGACAGAGACGGTGTATTCGCGTTGTGTATGTATGTATATGGGGGAAAACAAGGAAGAATAGTACGGGGGGAAATGTCGACCATATATTTGCATTATCCTATCCTCATTAATTAGTTTTGTTATATCTTTGAAAGCATATATAATAGTTTGAGTTTTGAGAAATCGTAAGACCTGCATTGAGCATTGATACTTTTGATACTCTTGTGGAGTTGGGTTCCTTTTCATTGGAAATATTTCCTTTATTTCTGAATCTTATGTGTGTGCGCGCGCCTCTCTCCTGGATTCACGCAGTTTCTGTTCTCACGCGGCTGTAGCATGGGTGGATAAGGGGGCGGAGCGCAGTTCTCCACTGTAGCCAGTGACTGGGCGCGCAGGGAGGAGTCTCTTTCCTGTCAGCCAATGGCGGTAAAAAGGACAGACAGTCTCAGCCGTGTCTCCGCGTGCGGACACCATGTGCAGAAGAGAGCGCGTCTGTGTTTCTGGGACACAACGTGTAGATGCCATCTCCTCTCATATGCTCACGTTTCCCGCGGATTACTAGTGAAGTGAAAAAGTGTGTCCATTCGCTTGATAGCCCCCACCCACCCCCCACAAAAGAAGCGCTCTGTTAGGACTGAATGTAAATACTTGAAAGGTTTTTAAACCCGCAAATAATTGCCCTATTTGTTCAGTCATAACTCCGATGCACTAAAGCTGTCCAATTTAGAAAGTGGTCAAATGTTCATGCGTTTGCTGGGTGCCTAACATAGATGTCATCGGGACAGCGGGGAATGAAATTATCGACCAATTTGTTTTTAATCAGTGCAACCATGTCCCGACGAGCGTGCCTGTCACGAGGGGGCGTGCCTCATTAATATTAAACAGCGCCGTGCATGTACTCTGGGAGGTGTGACGTCACGTGAGCGGCCCGTGTTCGTTCCAGCTGAGCGAAAAGCTCGAACGGCTTCAGCTCAAAGTGTGCGGTTACACACATGCAGAGAGAACTGAACAGAAGGGCTGACCACAAGGGGAAAAAACGATTGAGCGACTGAACGGAAAAAACGTCAACATCCCACCAATCGCACTACGCAGCAGAAATTGACTCAGCAACACTTTCTTCGTTTTGTTTTCATTTGTTATTTTGGAGACGACGCAAGAAGTTGCACGCATTCAAGAGTTGAGCGCGCATTCCTTCATTTCTACTGAAACCGTTGTATTCGGTTAATTTGTTGCGTTTTTTTCCGCATAGGTCTTGGACATAACGTCGTTATTTTTTGACATTCGTCTCTATTTATAAGTTCCAGCAGAAGATAAGCTGTCAACATTTTTCTGGAATTACTGGGGATGTATATTTCTATCCACTCGGACAATCTACAATCAAATGCAACCAGAATGGCTCAATTTGCTTAAAACCATATTTTCGAATAAAGGTAATTTTAAAATGAGTTTTCTTTGACATCAGATGTTCTGGTGCACGTGAGCCGCGCAGGTCTCTCCTCCTCCTGTCTCTGAAGTAAATGCGGTCTCGTGCAGGACTTGACAACTTTGTTTACTTTAATTGTACTCTAATGATTCGAATTTAATTCATATACGCCATATATTAGTATATGTGCTGATTGACCACAAACTAATGATTTTGTTGTTGTTGTTTTTCATTAATTTCACGTCTACACAACAGTATTGAATCACCTAAACCTCTAGCGGTCAAGGGAGCTCAATCCGGCTGACGTTGGATGATGGCCAGGCCGCTTTCACAGCTCCTACCCCCGGACCTTCCCTCCGCCGGAGCCAGTCCTCAGTTTGGCAACAGTAGCCAGGCGGGAGGCTCACTTAACGGAGGACACATAAACTCCACTGCAAACTTAAAGTCGCTCCTGCAGCTCCCTGTGAAGGGCGACCAGCGCGTCAAAGACTGTAGTGAAATGAAGGGTGAGGAAACGCACCTGCTTCCCTGACACCCTGTGTTTATTAAAACGCACTCCCTCTCAACCTCTTGTTTGTTCCCCTTTGGAAACTCAAAATATTGTTAATATGATTTTAAAGATTAGTGGTTGAACATGACAAATGACAGGGTCATGTGCAACTGTGCATATATCTCAGTGAGCCACAGACAGGACATCACATGGGACTTAGTTTAAGAGATAAACAAGGCCAGGCCATTCAGCCACAGCTCACTAGTTAGGTGCTTTAAGGTCAGCTGTTGGCTAAGCCGTTTTGTTTACAGGCATGTGTAATGCACAGTGCAACCACACAGATGGAAGTTTTCCACTGCCTGTGAAAACAACGTTGTGAATATTGGACAAGCTTCTTTATGGATTGCTGTCAGTGGCATTGTTTTGTACTGATTATCTGGTCAACATTAATAGAAAGAGAAAAACACCCTCTTACACCAGTGCCAAACCACTTTCTGTGCACACAACTTTTGAATCATTGTTAAAATGACTGGAGTTACTTTTGAACACCGTTATTATTCAAAAGGTACGCAAATGATTCAAGAACAGTTTTTGTGCTTTTGGTGTGGTTTATTGTTTTTAAGCTCGAGTATGGTTTTTTTTTTCTTTTTTCTTTTTTTTTTTGTAGAGAAGAGAATTCAAAGTTAAAACATGTTGCAGTTACATTTTTATGGTTTGATTTTATACAATATAGCTAAACCAGAAATTTCTCATTTTAAACTCTCTTTTCTGGTTCTGGTTTCCTCACCAATCCACCATAAAATGCCTGATTTAGCCTAAGTAATGTTGTTAAGATTTTAGACGCCACCCTAGAGTGTGTCAGACCCCTTCTAAATTCTTTTAAGACGGAAATATTTAAGACTTAAGATTTAAGACATTCAGACTGCAGTTTTCACATTATTATTAGCATTGCTTCACTACTGTAAATTAGAAGTTGTCTTTTATACCATTAAAACCAGTATCCGCATAACTCAATATACACTACACTATATCTCAGTCTATACCAGAGCAATGCATCATTGAAATATTGCTATGTTACACTAGTGTAATATTGTGTTAAACACAATTTACACAATTAAACACCTGCCATTGTTCAGCTGTATGGTTGCTGAACCACAAAGTTAAGCAGTTTCACTGCAGTGTAACATTGTAGTTTCTTTACCATGGTTCTACAGGAGTATATAAAAAAAACAGCAATTTTTTACACGTTTAAAGCAAAGTATTTCAAAGGTTCTTCATTTTGCATTGATGCACTGGGAGCTATTCACATGTGTTGACATTGCAGAGGTAGTTCTCCCACAGGGATGTGAAAGTTACTGGGAAGTGTTATTCTGTCCCTAACTACGTAAACCGAGTGCATCAGAAATATTGTTCTCTTGAAGTCTATAAAGGGCTATACGTGTTCATAAGAACAACTAGAATGACTTTTTAGATGGTTTGAGTGTTAAATTATGAGAGTAAAGTTATATGGAGATTAAGTTGGATTTCACTTTCTCATAGGTAAGGACAGATTGGATATCGATGAAGACTCTCTCAGTCGCTGTCCTCTGCGCAACGGCTGCAGCAATGGACTAGTCACTGACAGCAACGGTGCAGGCACGGGCAACTTCTCTAACGGCAACAACAGTTCCTTCCTGGGCCCGTTGCTTTGGGAACGAACATTGCCATGTGATGGCGGTCTGTTCCAGTTGCAGTACATGGACCTCGAGGAGTTTCTGACGGAGAATGGGATGAGCAACATGCACAGTACCTCAAACTCCACGTCGGCTCAGATTCCCTCGCAAAGCTCTCAGTCCGCTGTCCCTAACCAGGGTTCCCAGTGCCCCCCCACCTCGCCCCCACATTGCTCCTCATCCTCCTCACCGACATCCACCACCGCCTCTTCCTCGCCCTCTCTGCTCGGGCTGGACATGCACACGCCGCAAAGCATGATGGGAGCGGCAGACTGCTTGCATGGTGAGTTTCCATTGGCAGTTCAGAGATATTTTCACTAGCTGTGAAACATAAGCTAGACGTGATGTTAGAAACCTGCGAGATGAGCGGTCTGGAGGTAAGCCATCGAGCTGAAGAAAGGAAGCACTGTGAGCCGAAAATGAGGTCTACACCGTTCAAACACTTACCTCATTCTGCTTGAAAGAAATTCCCCTGGATTTCGGTCTGTTTGCAAGTTGTAAAAAGTACCAGGCTGTCCCTTGGGTGTGCGTTACTGTGTAGTTTCAGAGTATTAATGGTTTGGGTGTGTGTGTGTGTGTGTGTTGTTGAGTGTGTATAGATGCATATGGTGCGTGTTGTAGGTTTCACTGTCAAGAGGTTTGGGTGGTTTTTGGGAGTGAGTGTTACAGGGTGTGCGGCTTGTTTGTGTTATGGCGAAGGAGTGAGTTTTGTTTTATAGGTACGTGTTAACAGTGCATATTTTTTGTGTCATCAAAATTAATTAGCTGAGTAATGGGCTGTTTAGAAGGTGAGTGGGAAGTTTACGTGCATGTTATTAAAAAAAGAATGGGCTGGTTAGAAAAAAAAAAAAGAAAACACTGAAGCATGACTTGCAGGATTGACAAAAGGGATATACAGAGATAAATGGGGATGACAGCAAGTGAAAAGAGAGGTAAAGATTTTGATATAGAGCCGAGAACAAGACCGCGATTGAAAGGCCGGTAAGTAAACAGTGGGAGACACACAGGTGAGCCAGGAGCAAAGAATGAAAGGCAGAGACGCTGTGTGTGCGGTTGTGCTCGCATGTTTTTAAATCTCCTCCTCTTCTCACACGCTTGGTCCATGTGCGCTCGCTCAATCACGTGCAGAGGCAGGCAGAGAGAGAGAGCGAGGATGGGGGAGGAGCAGAGGACAGAGAGGAGCTAGACTGTGTGTGTGTGTGTGTGTGTGTGTGTGTGTGTGTGTGTGTGTGTGTGTGTGAGTAACAGACAGGGAGAGATTGAAAGATTGAGATGGAATGACTTAGTGCATGTTGATACTGTACTTCCGATTAGATGTTTGTTTACATTTCTGGAGTGGCTTAGAAAAGAGAGAAATAGAGATTTAAAGTGCTACTGGTAAATATTTGGAATGTTCTGTGCGATTTAAAAGCACATGCAGAAAACACCACATCACACATTTGCACAGGTTTTATGAAGCCATCTTAGAAAAAAAAAATTGTGCATGTGCTTCAGACAGTGGACAGTAAAGAGAGGATCGTTGCCAAATGGGGTTAAAGTTACCCTTAAGGGCACTTCATAGACTAAGATTAGGTTTATGGCTCAAAACATAGCAACAGTAGCTCAGTTGTGCTCATGGCAGGGTTCAGCGTTCAACGTGTGCAGAAATAATGCATTGTATGAAATTATCATTTTTTTCAGTATGTTATATCAATTTTAAAATATATATATTTTTTAGGATTTTCTAATACCACTGACAAATTGTGTATATCGGTCTCAGAGAATATTTTATACACAATTATTAAGAAATGTATATATTTGTTTTACCCCTTTTTCTCATTTAATCATAAAATAAAATTTATGAGGTTTAAAATTGTCCAATGTAGAAAAATAAACATAATTAAGATGTATATTATTTGAAAACAAGCCTTAATAGCAAACTTTGCTTCTAAATTAAATGGATCTATATATATATCTAATGATCTATATGTGTGTGTGTGTGTGTGTGTGTGTGTTACTGTTCAGCTCTTGCTTAAATAATTTAATTGTAGTGGTTTGTCTGTACATGGGTGTAAGTTACTTTTTTCTTTTCTTTTTTAAATATGGGGAAAATAACCAAAATATAAGTAAAAAATTCATACAAACATGAATGAATGAATAAATAAATGTAGTTTGGTTGCGTTAGCATAAATTCACAATCAAATTGTTGGAGGAACAAAACAGCCAGTTAAAATATTCTGAAATACAGAGTTTAGGGTAGAAATGTTGGCATATGGAAAAACAAGTGAAGGATTAATGGATTGAGTTGTTGTCTGCTATCTGTTGCTGCCCCCTTGTGGGTCCTTTGGGTAGTGTTTTGAGAGTCCTATCATTCTGAGTGCATGCACAAAGCAGCGTGACTTAATCAAAGCATCCACTTTGTGTTTCTACCATCAGGCACTCCATCTGGGAACTTGGAGCCAACGGCCTCACCTTCTTCCACCACATGTCCACCACTCCCTACTCCACCCATCGCTAACTGCAATGAAATGATGGCGCCCTTTGACCCTGATCCTGCAGACGTTGCACTGTCGAGTGTACCTGGACAGGAGGCGTTTGACCCCCGTAGGCATCGGTTCAGTGAGGAAGAGCTCAAACCTCAGCCCATGATTAAAAAGGCTCGCAAGATGCTGGTCCCTGATGACCTGAAGGTGAGAAGCTCAATGCAGCAGCATACTATGGACGTATAGAATTAATTATAAACTCTTTGCATGGTGAAATGAAAAGGAGATCCTAATATAATTATAAGTGGAGCATGTGCCTTCAGCATATGAACATGTGGATTTTGTGAAACGTGTACAATTTGTTTATAGACTCAATAACGCACAGTCAATATTATTGTGCAGCTGTCTTTTATAAGCAACAGCAGTCATCAATCAGTGTGTAGAGTTTTCTTACTGATTATTCGGCAAAGATTTACAAATAGGTTTTTATTATTTATTTTTTGTGCTCCACATTGATTGATATCGGCTGGAAAATTCCACCCTCATTTTGTTCAACAGGTCTGACGTTCTTAATGCTTCAGTGCAAATTCAGTAATACAGATAGCAGGCATGTCTGTATCAGTACAGACAGTGACACTGTGACATTGCCATTTATTAATAACAGTTGATTTCAAAATGAAGATATCATAATTGGCTTCCAAGGCCCATTACTAGCATAGTTTTAGAATTCTGAAGTAACCGGCAGTGATTTATAAAGCGTGTCACATTGACTTCATTGGGAAATGGATGGTAGCATATCTTATCATATCTCAAGACTAAGGCAGACGTCTTGGAAACCAGGGTTCTCAGATATGTCAGCTTTTTTGTTCAGCAGTCAAAAGGGGAAATTCCTTTGTAATCAGAATGACCTCTTCTCTGGGAACAAATGGATGTTTTGAATACTTGAAAAGGAAGCTACATTCTGAATGTTTTTATTTATATATATTTCTTAGAGTTAAAGGGATAGTTCACCCAGAAACCAAATATGTTATTTACTCATCCTGTTGTCATATGGAATTGGATCCGTGAAACACAAAAGATCATTATTATTTTTAGGAATATGTTCAACTATTGTTGTCCACAATTAAGTGCAAACATTTTTTGATATACTTGAATTTATATTTTGAATTAGCTTTTATATATATATATATATATATATATATATATATATATATATATATATATATATATATATACATACATATACATACATACATACATACATACAAACATAATTTTTTTTTTTTTACTTCAGTTGCAGTGATATTAGCACTTATTTTATTTGTAATTTTTCAAATTTAAGTTTTCCATCTAATCTTTATATTTTAAGTCAGCTTTATAGTGAATAATTTTTTTTAATAATTAAAACAAATTTTAGGTGTTAACACTGATTCAAAACAACACTGGACCCCATTGAGTTGCATTGTATGGACCTAAAACTGAGTAAATGAGGACAGAATTTTCATTTTTGTGTGAACTGTCCCATTAAATAATGGAGGCTTGTAAAAAGTAAATGCACTAGATTAGATTAAGTGAATAGATGAACTGATGAATTATATTTTAATCAATTCTAATCTATAAATAATTATTTGGATTTTGAAAAACTGACATTATTTCATGGTAACTGCCAGTCAGACTCATGAGAATGTATATAGTGTTTTAAACCCATGATTTGCTACTGGTTTTCTCATGACATTTAATTTAAGGTTTCTAAAAAGACACAAATAGTCTTTGCAAACAATTACATATGAACACACAAATCCCAGTCACACATCTGGCAAAGCTTCTCACCTACAACTGTTGGCAACCTATGTGTTCTAATGTGTTCTTTTATTTTTCTTTTTTAAGGATGAGAAGTATTGGAGTCGTCGTTGTAAGAACAACGAAGCCGCAAAACGTTCTCGTGATGCGCGACGACTGAAGGAGAACCAGATCTCAGTGCGCGCGGCCTTTCTTGAACGTGAGAACGCTGCACTCAGACAGGAAGTAGCGGACATGCGCAAAGAGCTCGGCCGGTGCCGTAACATCCTGAACAAATACGAGAGCCATCACTTGGATCAATAAGGAGTCGAAGAAAAAGTGTTCTGAGATGATGGATTGAGAAGACGATGAATGTCCTTATGATAGCTAAAAGACAGACGAAAGTGCATCATAAATATGGCATGATGTATGAAGAAGGCACAAGAGCTCGAGTTTTAAACTGGAGTGAGAGAGCATGTCACCTCTTCTTTTTTTTTCAGTAGGTACCATGGCGAGATTTTAATTACGGAGATAATTGTATATTTTTATATGATAGAAATATGCTCAGTGGGGAGAGGAAAATTTTGAAAATAATTTTTGTATATTTTCTATATCTTTTGGAGGGCTGTACAGTAGTGGCAGAGGGAACTGGTTGAGGTATCAATTGTAACATAAAATCAGGTTCATGTGGTATTATTATTCTTTTTTTTGAAGCGATCAACAATTGAAGACTTTCGATCTTGTGAAGGATAAAAATGAGGGGCAGAATTAAGCCTAGGCAGAAAATCAGAAAAATTTCAGAAAATAACTTTCTAGAAAAATTCAACTGTAAAATACTGAAAAAAAAAAAAAATATACATTTGAAATTTGTATAGAAATGTTAAAATAGATTTATTCAAGCACTTCAACCTGTGCGTATTATTTAGCAAAGGTGACAGAACAACCACGGATGAGGGGAATGACCGGTGCATCTCAACTCTTTGGGGAAGAATATTGTTTATCAGTCTACTGCTGATATTTATTTGTCATTCTCAAAGGAGAACGGAATATGTAATGATGGTAAAGAAAGACATGCATTCATTATCATATTTTAACTGCATTTATTGTGTTTATTCATTTAATGGTGAACTCGGTAGGATTCTTTCTCTTCTCTACAATGTACTTATCCTTTTATAGGAATCTACACTCACAGTTGCAAACAAAAAAAAACAGCTTACATCCACAATGTGCAGATCTTAAGTGAACTTGCAGAGGCTGTTCTTGCTGTGCAAAAACACAATTTGGACCTCTGTGGATCGAATATATGGGACATGACTCATCTGATTGCATAGAATGATTGCTTGTATCGGATGCACAGTAAACTGCATTTGAAAAAACAGGTTGATATGTAGACACACGTCTGCACTTTTGCACCTGTATGTGCACTTTTGTTGGAACAATATTGAATTTTTACAACCTGATTACCAGTGTCAGTACAAATGTTTCAAAATCTATTCGTTTTGTGGCTCCATGTTATTTCTCCAGTCATGTCTTGTTTCTTTCCTTAATGACCATTAAAGTAACTTCACTCATTATGAATTATTATTGATCTGATCATTATTACTATTGTTGTTAATAATACAAATGAATTGTTTCTGTTTGTTTAATTTCCTTGATATTGTCTTTCTGAATGCAAGTCTCCTCTCAGCTGTGGAGATTGTCACTTCCTGTTTGTTATAGCATTCATTGTCAACACCAGCTGAAAAGTGTTGCCATGACAGCCAGGTCAATTTGTGCATCAAAGGAATGCTAAAACAACAACAACAAACTCTGCTTCCCCAAAATGAATTGATTTTTTTTTCTCTTTATTTCTGTACACTAGCATTATAAAGACCCATCATAATATTTGCGCTGTCTTTCTCTTTTATGTGCATGTAGGTGTTGAAGCTAACTGCCTTTTTTTGCCCAGTAATTTGCCGCCTCAGAAACCATATACTTTTGCAGATGGATTTTGGGTAATGTAGTCCTTTACTTTTCTGCACTTCCACATGTGGATGACTATGAACATTTTGTGTTGTGACTTGTTTTTTGATGTACAAATGCCCTAATGCACCAGTGGTACCCACACTGCACCTAGCCAAAGTAATGCAGGGGAATGTAGTCTTTTTCTCCAAGACCACAAATAAACTCTTGTTCTTACTCACAAAACACTAAGGTGGTTTATTTTGCATGTCATGTGTGTGCTGCCACATGTAGTATCTTCCACTTCCGTACTAAATACATTTTCACAAATAAAGTGGCGACCAGGGTGATGCATGTTCTCCTTGTGTTTTACGCAGCATGAAGGAAGCACAGCAGTCTGTCAAACACAGATGATATTTGTAGAAAACCTCTAAACTATCCAGCTCACGTGTTATCATGGACTGCAGTTCGTAAAAGGCTATGTCCTTAAATACAAACATTTATAAATAAAGAAAATAAATGACATTTGGAATGCAATACAATTTAATATTATATATTTTATATTGTAGATAGATTGTGACTCGGTGGAAAAGCGATTTACTGAATAAGTGTAACATAAAGGAATAATGTCTCAAGCTGCTTCTCTCTTGCACATTGTGGCTGGAGCACCAGTAGATGTTTGGGATTGTTTATGATAGACAATATTCTCCTTTCATTCAAGGAATATAATGTGCCTACATTTTTTTTTACAGAATGTTTGTGGTTCAAACTACTCTGTAAAAAGGAAAACATGCTCAAGGCACTATTTTGATTCCTTCAATTTCCGCAGAAGAACCCAGACCTACTGAGTCACCCAAGGGGCTACAGGATGGCTTAAAGGGATCATATGATGCAATTTCAACTTTTCCTTTCTCTTTGAAGTGTTTTTGTGCATAAAGAAGGTATGTAAGTTGCAAAGACTAAAGTCTCAAACCCAAAGAGATATATAAAAATGAAGAGTCAACCACACCTGCCTAAAATGCCACATTCTATCATGCCCCCACAATTCTACATCACAACGACGCTGCTCAAATGTTCACACAAAGAAAGAAGGCGTAACTTTGATTCTTTCTGTTGCTGTCTCCATGTGAGGAATGCTCCATGCTGTCGCCATGTTGTTGAGACACTGTGTGTTTCCTTGTGAAAGCGAAATTACTTTCTTTGATCTTCCAAAAGAGGATATAACTAGAAATCTCCAATCCCAAATGCAGACATGGTGTTATGTTTACGCGGTGTGATGCAATTCAAAGTGTAAAAAGACAGCGGTACACCAATTACACAAAATAATGTTTTTTTTTTAGCAACATCAAATGACCCATTTTAAATTATTTAAAGGTGATGTATGTACAATTGACACCGAGTGGTTTAATTGCAGTCCAAATTCAAAGTATTGGAGAGGGTCTTTTTCACCCTGTGCCGGAGCTCTGTATTGAGAGAGAGGTTGATTGAAGTGGCTCAAAAGGGTGACATGTCATGGCGTTCAGGACCAGAGTCAAGTCCCAAGCAGGGATCATGGTTGGGGGGAGGGTTGAACCGCCTCACGCTGCAGAGAAATGTAATCACTAAATCGTTCTTGCCAACTGACTTCCTGTCAATACCTCTATGGGAGACGGAATTTTCCGCAGTGTATACTTTGAGCATGGAAGGCATGTGGCTGTCACCTAAGCACTTTTGTAAAAAGGACAGAATGAATGAGATTGAGCAGGTTGCTGGATTTATATTCTTTGAGCTGCACCAATTTGTGGAAACCTTCCATTTATGAGCACACAGGCACCTGGTGGATGGTGCTCTTGATCCAGATATGGTTCTCATCACTTACTGAGTTAATGATGCTGAAGAGTGCAGTCTCCGTTGAGCGGCCAAACATGTGAGTCCCATAGCACCAGATTGGGGTGCCAGACTGAGCCATTTATTTGGGAGAGGGGGTCCCTCCTCAGAGGAATAGGACAAGGAGGGTTCAATAACATTTTGAGAAGGTCGAGGAACCAGGGCTGGGTGGGCCAGTTCGGTGCAGATAGCAGAACTGGTTCCTTCTCCTGTCTGATTCTGCACAGTACATGATTTAGGATATTTACTGGGGGAAAAGCATACTTGTGAGCTCTTGGGCAAGAGTGGGCAAGCACCTCCACTCCCAGAGTGGAGGGCTCGGTCATGGAAAAAATTCCTGTACACTGAGTGTCCTCTGCTGATGCAAAAATGTCCACCTCTGCTCGTCCGAATACTTTCCAGATCATTTTCATGGTCTGGGGGTGAAATCTCCATTCCCCCTGAGTCACTCTTTCTCACACTCAAGAATTGACAAGAGATGCTTATTAGACCAGGCTTGTCACGAGCCAGAACAGATGCCTCCTTGGTGATTTATATATATGCTACCACTGAGATGTTGTCCATACAGATGAAGACATGTGTGTTAGAAACTTGAGCATAAAAACTCTTGAGCACCAGGTGAACTGCTTTAAGCTCCAGGCAGTTTATGTGCCTTTTTTCTCCTTGGCTGTCCAAATGCCAGACACTGGGAGGTCATTTCAGAGGGCTTCCTAGCCAGTGCAAGACACATTTGTCGTGATAACATTCCTCTCGCAATTCTGCCCAAGTGGGACACTTTGTGAATAGAGAGCTGTATTAATTCATGGGGTCAGGGTCTCTAAACGTGTGTCATTAATATACGTATTGAACCGTCTTCAGTTAGTCGAAATGGATGCATCTGAAGCAGTGCCAAATGGCACACTGCTGAGGCAGCTGACATCAGCCCCAGTGCTCTCTAAAAGCATTTCAGGGGGCATGACTTGCCTTCTTTGAACACCGCTTTAAATTAGAGAATCACTCTGGCACGGATTTAGCTGAGCTGGGAAAAAGCCCTGAGGGACTGATAGGGGCATTCAAAAGGATGGCCTTCTCTGTATCCTTCATGTCCAGAAAATTCATTTCCACCAGATGGTGGTTCAGCACCTAGAAAGGACCTCTCCATCCCTGGAAGACAGCGGAGACCAGGACAACTAGAGCCCCAGATCCCCTGTAAGACCTTGTCTCAGAGGACCACCAGGACAAGACCACAGGAAACAGATGATTCTTCTGACTTTGCTGCAGCCTGGAATTGAACTACTGGTTTCGTCTGGTCAGAGGAGAACTGGCCCCCCAACTGAGCCTGGTTTCTCCCAAGGTTTCTTTCTCCATTCTGTCACCGATGGGGTTTTGGTTCCTTGCCGCTGTCGCCTCTGGCTTGCTTAGTTGGGGTCACTTCATCTAAAGCGATATCATTGACTTGATTGCAAATGTTTGCACAGATACTTTTTAAACTATACTGAGATGATGACATCACTGAATTCAATGATGAACTGCCATGTTCACACCAAGCATGATAACTATAAAGATAACGATAAAAATATATTTCTAAAAATCATTCTAAATTTAAAAGAATAGCGGAGTCCACACCACAACTATAACAATAAAAGCACATAGGGAAATGATTTCGTTGGAATCACTTCTGCTGTAATGAGCTCGAGAATTAAAAGCAGCAGACGCGTGTCCACTTAGAATACACAGACAATATCGTCCCCCCCGGATCTGTATCATCTCAGTCTCCTTACCCTCGACATGTAACCAGGAACAGGAAATCAACATACAGTACATATTTATGAAGGCCTTAATTAAGGAGTTTCCAAAATGACCCCCTCCTATCTTCCAAAGACAACACAAAGTACTTCCATTCTTAGTTTTGAGTTCACTCTTACTCAGTTTCTAGAAAGTTAAGGGAGCGATATCTTGAGAGACAGGGTGAGATAAAGAGGTTTGTTTCTCTAATGAGTGTGACATTCATCAAAAAGGTGAGAGCTAGAAACACATCTGTGAATGTAAGTTGAAAGTGATTATTTGTTGGTTTAGCTGGTTGCTCGGTGTGGAATCGCTGTCACGTTTATCTGTCAAAGTGTGTGTTTACTCTTGCTAAAGGAAGCAGATCTTGGAATGATCTGTGTGTATTTGGAGAAGAGTGGATCCATGAGGCCTGTCATTTGATGTGGGGGTGAGTGTTTGCGCTCATTTGGCATCAGTGGAATTGGGTGAAAGGTCTTTTTTCTGTGGAATTCTAACCAGCATTCTAAAAACTCAATACGATCCAGATGTGTGTGTTCTTGCATGTATGGTGACTTCACTCCTCCCTCGCCATCACACCATCCCAAAACCCCCTCCTCCAGACTCTCCCCCATCTCTATACCCCCTCTCCTGTCTCGCTACCTCTTTCATAACCTCTGCTGCGAGTGTCAAGGAAAGATGGAGCGATCTCTGCTTGTGGCTCTTCTGTGTGTGTGGGCCCTCAGCAGTCTGTCTGCAGCATCAGGTGAGCTTGTTTGTGTGCGTGGGTGAGAGAAAATGAAAGGATTATGGGAAGCTTTCAAAATACAACTTAATTTTTTTTTAATAATGAATGAATGACAGCTCATGTGATGGGTTTTTGCCTTGTTGGACAAGCAAAAAATTTAAAATATATATTTTTTATGTAAAGAATATATCATTTGTATTTTATTTAAAATGCATTATGGTCTCCATTTCGTTACTTATACAATTTCTGTTCACCAAAAAAAAAAGGTCTTTCTGTAACACAAAGACCTGTTAAGTTTTGGAATGAGATAAGTGTAAGTATATGATGACAGAATTTTCATTTTTTAGCATACTGACATTGATTTTGTCAATTACTACTAATATCCCCTCCCTTTCACATATTGCCTTGAGAATCTATTTCTTAGAGCTGAAATTTGGAACGCACACACATACATATGCATTGGATCATTTTCTGTTTTAAGTTCAAAATCATTGCATAAATCAGCAATGCATCTTTCAATCTACTACCAACATTCTGTTCTGTTATGAGCTTGTAACATTTAAATGCTACATCCTGTTTATGGGTGGGCTACATTTATCACTGACTGGTTTATGTGGATTTATTGTGTTAAACACCTGGTTCAGTTCAGAGAACAGTGTCTTGGGCAGACAGCCAGACATTTAACAGCCTGCTATTTTATGGCACAGATTAAATAGTTAGACAGATACATTTTATTTAAACTGTGCGATGTTGCTTACACGTACACTACTGGTCAAAAGTTAGGAATAATTCAGATTTTTAAAATGTTTTCAAAAGATTTATGCTTACCAAAGCTGCATTAATTTGAATAAAAAAATTAAAATAAAACAGTGATAGTGTGATGTGTTGTTACAAATTAAAAGAAGGATCATGTAACACTGAAAATGGCAATAATGGCTGCTTAAAATTCAGCTTTGCTATCACAGGAATAAATTACATTTAAAATTAGTTTTAATATGAAACCATTATTTTAAATGGGAAATTGTATTGCATTTTACGGTATGAGATAAATGCAGCTTTGGTGATCATTCGAGATAAAAAAAATCTTTAAAAATCTTTATTATTACAAACCTTTGACTGGTAGTGTATGTTTCTATGTGAAAATGATCTATGTGCATTGTCTCATTTCTGCACATTTGTAATGTTTTTGTGTATGCTTTTCTTAAAGTGGATGCAAAAGAACAGTGTCCCGAGAGAATACTGGGTAACGAGAGAAGACAAACATGCCCAAAAAAGTGTCAGCAAGATAAAGATTGTGGAAACAAGCGTCAGTGTCTCTGCGATGGCCAGTGCGGACTCAGCTGTGTGGCACCAGGTCAGAGCTAGAAACAAGTGATATGAAACTGAAAAAGCAAAGAACCAACACAATTACTAATGATATTAAAGGCAATGTTCACAGTTTTCATGTGATTCTTCTCTGTGAACAGGTCGTACATGTCCATGGCCTCTCCCACCTGGAAACAATTTTGATTTAGCTCTCCTTTCCCCTTCACCCTCTTTCTCGGCTCTGCTTGAGGTTCGCTGTAAGTCTGGGTTCACCATGCAGAATGGGCTGGACGCTACATTACGCCGTTGCCAAGGTGACCGACAGTGGAGTGGAGATGAACCTGTTTGTACAGGTAAGAAAGAGAAAACATTTAAACTGTTATGTGTTGTTTTTTTTGTTTTGTTTTTTCAATATTTTACAGTTTAGGTACGATGACACATCCTAAAAACATCTATCTATCTATCTATCTATCTATCTATCTATCTATCTATCTATCTATCTATCTATCTATCTATCTATCTATCTATCTATCTATCTATCTATCTATCTATCTATCTATCTATCTATCTATCTATCTATCTATCTATCACTTAATCGTTCTGTCTTTGGAATATATATAATACATCTTAAAGTTTCTCTAATGGTTTTTGTTGCACCTTTGGTTTAGCAAGGAACCCTCCTCTTCTACTTACAGTTTTTCTCAGTTGCGTTGGTGCATTTCTCAAATCAGAAATGATAGTCTCAAAACTACTTGTACAACCTCCACATGATCTAGTCATTTTTAGACATCATAAAACTAGTTTATCATTCTATTAAACAAGCTGTGATGGCTTTGGTACATTCATGCAATTATGTACATTTGTCTGCGTATTCCTACATTATCAGTTACTAATGTCTAATGTATAGTTCTCTGTGCAATAGTCTAACCTCTCAAAAGATCTAGGCATTAGTTCATCGTATAAGTCATTAAATGCAAAATTGCTGATTGTCGTAAACTGTCAAGCGCATTTTCTACATATTTCTATTCGATTTTTTGTACATTTTCAATTACAGTTTTTCTCAGTCGCTTTGGTACATTACTCAAATCATCCTTGACATTTGCAAAACAGTAAGTGCAAAACAGCTCGTACAAATAGAAAACACCATGGATTACCTGCAAAAGCCAGTCTCTTGCTCAAAATCCTTAGTTCATCTCTCAAAAATAAATATATGTGTCAATGAACATGTCAGTGGCATCATAATGACAAGTCTTTGTGTGATAGTTTACGGAAAAGACAGTCAAATTGTTTCGTCATGTTGTCAATATAACTGATGTATGTTCTGATGAACCTATGGCAACATTTTGGATTACTGTATTTAACAGTATTCCATATGCTTAAGTATGCCATATATCCATTTGAAAATAACACATTTACACATTATTGTATGTGGGATATTGATTGAAAGAGACTGGATAGAATTCCCAGTTACACTTTTACTAGTGGTCTGACCAAAAAAGAAAAAAACCTTTACACTGTCATTGTGACTGAGAAAAACTGTAAACCACTATTGATTTAAATAAATAGGATTATAAACAAAAACATGGCTCAGAGAATTATAGGTGTTTTATTTCTTTTTTTGGTATATGAGTGAACATTTACGGTGCCCGTGAGAAGACATGGTCATTTCACTTTTTGTCATGACCATGACATAATAACTCATGGGAACATGATTAATATTAATTGTGGGAACATCATATAAACTCATGGGAAGTCATATTATGCCCTTATATTATGCATGTATGTAACAGTTATTCATGATAAACTTAATTTGAATGCTGACTATTGCACATAATAGTCTGGTAGCCAAGGCATATGGTTAATATAATAATTTATAAAAAAAATTTCTATAATAAATAATTTAATAATTTCTTAATTCAAAATATAATATTAAAGAATAAATCGCTGATAATCCCGGGGTTTTTATGGTCACGCAGGTTTGTTTATGCATTAAAATATTGGCCATGAGAAAAACATGTCATTCCCTCAACATAAGAACATAAGGATGAAGTTATTATGACATTCCCACAAATTAATATCTCGTGGTCACAACATATTATCACGTTCCCATGAGTTATCATGTCATGGCCACGACAAAACTAAGTGAACCCACCATGATATCTCCCGGGCAACATAGTAAACATTACTATAGTGTAACAAAGGTAATGTAGCATTTCTAAATTGAAGGACCTTGGGTTGGTTCGGAGTCTAGATAGGGATCTCTGGGTCTGTCACATTTAAAAATCTAATATTGCATAAATAAACATTAACAATGGAACATGACACGAAAAAATCAGTTCCGTTGCCCTCATCTTGTTGGTAAACCATGCAGTTAATGTAAATATTATGCAATTCAGGGAGAAGGCTTCAGTAGCAGCAATATGATGGTGGTGATATTGAGTGCAACCAACCATGATCGCAGGAGAAAAAAAATCTGAAATATGTGTCAGTGTCTGCATGATGCATTTTATTTATTATTATTTTTCTTTTCGGTTGCATGAGTAATAAAAGCTTACAGCTTGTGGACCTGGGTCACCACTTGTTTCTGAGCTTTGAGGTTTTAGTCTTTAGACTCCAGCTCTGTGGAGAGGAGGTGTGAATCGGCAGAGCTGCAGGCTGCAGCATTCCCAGTATCACCCCCTCTGTAACACATGCATATATTCACACACACACATTTTCTGGAGTAACATGAGAGGTATTTCTAGGAATGAGCTGTCAAAAGAGCCGAAGTGTGGGTGTTTGGGGTCTGTGAGAACCATCATGCAGTACTCTATTATCTGCAGATCAGTAACATGGAATATTTAACAAGCAGAGACAGGCATGTAGACACGCTGGATTCACACACAAAGTTCAAGCACATTCAAGGCTGAATTGATGTGCAATGGAAATTTGTTATGTATGCATGTTGACTGTGTGATCCCCCCCCCCCCTTCTTTAAACAGTCATCCTCACAAAATGGGGAGAGATTTGATACATAACTGCATGAGTCAACTGCTCAAGAGGGAATGTGAGAACAGCTTGTTCCAGATGGATTTTTTTTCTGATAAAACTCAAAATGAAGCTGCACTTTCTGTCCATCCATCATCTGGGTACCCGCTCAGCCACACATTGACCTGTGAATCCATTTTTCATCCCTACATATCCATCTGTCCAATCACCGAGTCATGTATTTATACTAACGCTACCTCATCTAATGCAGTAGATAAAAGCTCCAGGCCAACATCCACAGGGTCATCCATTTGAATTCCTATCATGACCATGTAACAAAATCCAGGGAGGCTGAATAATGGAGTGCTTTTAGTTGTAATATCTCTGGTCTTAAGGCCCTTTTACAACAAGAACGATAACTGTAAAGATTACTCTATCAGTGTCTAGGCCAATGGACAATAACATTCTGTTTATATTAAAAGTTTACTGCAGTTTTGTCATTATTTGTCATCACCTCATTCTCTTTAAAATGGGGTAGATTCAGATTGGCTGTCAATGTTTTTATCGTTCGTCAAGTTCTGAAAGTGATTCCAACAATATTTTTTCTCTGTGTAGTTATTGTTATAGTTGTGGTTTGAACTTCCCTTGATTTTTAAAAATGTATTGCTATCATTAACTGTATTGTTCTTAGTGTGAACGGGCATTGATACATTTTAATGTGACACTCATTTTTATCTACTTATTCAGAAATGCATAAAATGCAGTGCAATGACCTCAATATACTTCTGATTTCTAAAACTTTTGTGTTGCAAAACTTTAGCATTCACTTGCCAAACATTTTTTTTTAGGTATTGCTTTTCACAAAGAAACTTTGAAATTATATTTTTCCATCACTGTGTCCTCATAGAGGCTCTTGTAGTTTTATATGTCAAAAAAAAAAAAAAAAAACAGAAACAGAAAGAAAAAACATAAAAAAAACCCAGAATGTTCTGTTTCCTTTTGCTCCAGACCACCAGAGGCAGTGATGAAAGCACAAGTGGAAAATCACTCATGCTTGCGATTGACTGAGAACAGAAAAACAAAGCTGTCAGCTCATGACCTCTTGAGCTATAATAACCCTGTAACACATAATCTCAACCTCCTTCTCATTCTAGCTTGTTTGTGCTGCTTGCTGCTGAAGAGTTCTTCAGGATATCCGCGAACTGTCTCATCCTTGCCTACATTGCTATCTTTATTTGTCATTGCCTACATCGCTATCACTATATACTACATCGCTATTACTCTCCTCCAGTGTCACTGCAGTCAACTGTAAGCGCAAACAGACATTTCAAAGTAAAAAAAAAAAAAAAAAGATTTAGAACACAAAAATGACCAGCTGTTTTCTGCAGTAGAGGCAAGGCAAGGCAAGGCAAGTAGAGATGTTATTGTTACTGATTCTTCTGGCTCAGCCAAATATGGAGGTAGGAGAGAAGGTTCAATTTGAATCATGCATCACTCCATAACCACCGATGCATACAGGGCTGGAGTTAGATGTGATGTCAGTAGCTGCCTCTGACACACTTTTTGAAGCTACTCCAATAATGTCTGGAGCTGAAGAAAATTTGCCTGCAGATAAATCACTCTGGCAGTGAGACCAGAAAGAAAGGCCAGCAGAAAGGCCACACGCCTGATCAGTTGGCTTGCACTCTTGCTGTGACCCAGACATAGTGAGACTTGGTAGCATGCCACCTATATAATCTAGTGTGGCAGCTCTCATTTAATCTCCTGATGAGGCACTTCATGAAAATGTGTACTGTCCTAATGTCGAGTGCAGACACACAGATGAGCTACTGCCCCATGGTTACAATTCTACAGCAAGCCTTAGCCACGTTTCCAATTCATTGGCGCACATGCTTGTAACTTTACATTCCTCTCTGAGAGAAGCTTCTTCTGACCCATTAGTGACAGAACTAACTGAACCCTCTTTACAATCTATGGGTGTTATTGCCAGTCACCGTGGCACTCACTACTTTAGGCACTCTCGTGCAAGCTTGATGGGAAGGTTTGGTGGGCTCCGTCTTCTTTGCCAGAGGTTTGTCAAAACAATTTGAGATGACTGCCATTAGTCTCAGGTCAAATCTTTGGATCAGCTGCATAGGAAGCCTTGGACGGGCATGAATCGGTCTCTGTAATGGGTTCCTGTCATGTGGGGACAGCTTCGTGATCCATGCCACCTCCAACAGCCTCTAGTATCCATTATCATAATCTTGGTACAATACCTCCTCAGCATTTCCAGCATCGGCTCCCATGAGCTCCTCCACATCCTAGGTGTGTTTGCTCTCAACTGCGTGGACATCTGTCTCATGTTCAACACCCAGGCCATCAGCAATGGCCCCCTACCTCTACTGAAAAGCGTCCATGGGACTTTTGACGCACAGATGTCAACAGTGGGCTGTTTTACGGTAATTCACTTGGAGCGCTGGAGGTCAATAATATCAGATCAGTGGCTGCTGACTACTCATTCAAGAGGGTACTGTATACAGTTTTTCTGTCGACCCCCTGTTGATACCGGGATGCTACTGGTTCTGATTCTGCCACTTGCACATGAAGTTCAGGTTTTGCTGCGCAAGGGTGTCATACAGTTAGTCGACCCTCAAGTTCAACCCAGTGGATTCTTTTCCATTTATTTTCTGGTCACCAAGCAGGATGGCGGGTTTCAACTGATCTTGAAAAATCTGAATAACTTTCTAAAGTTCCTTCCGTTCTGGATGTTGTGCACAGCAGATGTGTTGCAGGCGGTTTGTGACGATAGATTTGAAGGACTTCTATTTTCATGTTCTGATTTCTCCAGAATGAAGGTGATTCCTTCAGTTTGCGTTCAACGGAATGGCATGCAGAAGCATTTTCACCTCAGAGGAGTACCATTGGGACCTCAACCTGCTTGGTGGGGTGTCATCAGGATAGATGCCAGTCTTCTTGGATGGGGTTGAGTCTGTTGCAGAAGTGAACGGCACTTGGAAGGGGGCCCTGCACACAGCACACATAAATTGACAGTGAGTTGACAGTGGGGGACACCAAACAGGTCAATTGAAATATATTTTTGTTATGTTCAAATATGTTACTACTTTTTCCTTTTTAACTGATTTTCACTAATCTACATTTTTAGAGTTAAACTGAACAGGTTTTCCAAAACAATAAGAAACATGAATACAAACAGTACAATTCTTACAATTTTGCACGTGTTTTCAACTAGATGTCTACCAAATCAACCAAGCATTTTAATGCACAATCAAGTCAAGAGATAAATAAGCTATTTTGATTTTTCCATCAGCCTCCCCAGGAGGAGGTCTTGCAGCAGAGCCAGTTCTGGTGCCTGAGGTGTCCTGTTCTTTGCCTGATGATGATGATCTGCTCTCCGTGCAGGGCAATGCCACCGTAGGATCCACCATCCAGTACCAGTGTGCACCTGGGTGAGACTGAAGTGAAAAAACTGTGGCTGATATAAACAGAATACCTAGTTTTATCATGCTAATCTACACACCTCACCCTCTTTCCCATACAGATCTGTGCTGATAGGAAATAGTGAGAATATCTGTGATGAGAACCAGATGTGGCAATACCCTCACCCCTTTTGTCGCCGTAAGTATTTGTATGCATAGGCCTGTGTGTGTGTCTACATGTACTCCTCCACGTGGGAATGACTGAGACATTGACCCTGCTAAAAGGAAATAGCAGGTGTATTAGTATGTCCTTGAGGAAGATGTTAATCTAAACTGTTAAAGAGAGCTCAGTTTGTATGCTCTTGCACAACAAAGCAATGAGAGAGAAATGAGAGGACAGCGGGAGAGAGAAGAGCAATGAAGACTGTGTGGGTTTGTGTGTAGGTGGATAGGGCACTATGTGTAATGTGCAGAGCTAGTGAAGCCGATGCGGATTTGACTAATATGTGCTGGCTGGGGCAATGCTGCCCCCTGTTGGATCAACCTAGGCTTGTTTTAAATGCATATTCCGGTTTTAAATGCATATTAAATTAAAGGGATACTTTGCCCATCCCTCAAGTTGTCCCAAACTTGGGGAAGTCGTGGCCTTGTGGTTAGAGAATTGGATTCACAATCGAAGGGTTGTGAGTTCAAGTCTCGGGCCGGCAGGAATTGTGGGTGGGGGGAGTGCATGTACAGTTCTCTCTCCACCCTCGGTACCATGACTTAGGTGCCCTTGAGCAAGGCATCGAACCCCAACTGCTCCCCGGGCACGGCATGGCAGCATAAATGGCTGCGTGTGTGTGTGTGTTCACTGCTCTGTGTGTGTGCACTTTGGATGGGTTAAATGCAGAGTGCAGAGCAAAAATTCTGAGTATGGGTCACCACTTATCTTATCACTTATGATGGTAGCCATTGAGTTCCATAGTATTCTTCAGGCTACTTACGGAGTCAGTGGCTACTTTTTCATTACCAAACATGCTTCATAATATCTTCTTATGTGTTTAACAGCAGAAAAAAAATCATTCAGGTTTGGAACAACTAGTGGGCGAGTAAATGATGACAGAATTGTATTTTTTGGGTTAACTATCCTTTTAAGCTAATTCAAAAGCATTTATAGGGCAAAATATTAATTTCAACTATAAAATATTTATTGTTTCAAAAGTCAAAAAGTTATAAAATAAATATGTATCTTTACACAAATTTAGTGACAAAAATGTATTAACATTTACTTGGTAAAGTTATATTAAATTTGTATAACTCCTTTGGTTTGACAAGAAGGAGTCTTATTAAAACATTAACACATTAAAATTGTTTGCTATTCATGTGCTGTCAGTTGAGTCTGGGAATATTTATTCCTTAATAAGGTTTTATAAGGTTTTATTTATAATTCTGTAGTAACTTACATGTGTATATAAGTGTGTGCATTTGTATTTTATCAGGTGTGGTTTGTCCTCCTCCTAAGGAAGTTGAGCGTGGACATCTGGTGGCCGTCCAGAGAACTGAATATGAAGTTGGAGGTACAATCTATTACCTCTGCAAAAAGAACTTCTTGCTGGATGGACCAAATCAAGTGACTTGTCTACCTAATGGGACATGGAGTGCAGAGCCTGCCTGCCGGGGTAAATACAGCTGGCAACAAAACAATAGGCATTTAATCATCATGAATGTGTTGAATATTAGCATTGGAAATTTAAGTTGTATAAATATAAGATCTGGAATGTTTTGGTTTCCAGCCGTGAATCCTAGACCTCCTTTCCTTTTGTCATGACAAATAGCATCATTCTCTTCATCATTTCTTCCCTTGTCTTTCCGATCAGCCCGCTGTCCAGTCCCTGCTCAACGCAGCAGGGTGATCGTGGGAGGGGTAAAGCGCTGGCCATATGATCTGACGGATGGAGTGGTTGCTCATGGAGAGAATGTGACATTTTTCTGTAAACATCCAGAAAAACTGTGCAGCTTCACTGCCACAGAGGTCTGTGTGGATGGACAGCTCATGCAACCTAGCTGCTATCTTGGTAGGCTACATAATTCAAACCACATAATATAATAACATTATAAAAACAACCCTGCATTAGCTTTGTCTCCCTTTTTTCTCTTTAGACCCTACCTGGCTGCAGTTCAAGCTCTTTCCTCATCGCCTGGTTTCAGAGATTAATCCATGTGATCCTGCTGACCTTCAGTAAACTCATCAACTTTTGACAACACATATTGCATGTTGGCACACACAGCTCTCTCTTCACTCTGACACCATGACCTGGAGTCTGGATCAACATAAATTGCCTTATTAATATGCCAACTATATCTGTTTTGGATTTGATCTCTGTAGGATCTCACAGTTATGCCTCACATAATGCTTCTCTTTCCTGTGTTGTATGCTGCATTGACAAAGTTATATATGCAAACATCCTCATACTTGCTTGAGGTCTTGTTTTCCATTAACTGCTCTCTCTTTTCTTGTGTTTTGTTGTCATACAAAGTGATTTTTTAGAGGCAGTATTTGTGTGGATTTTATTATAATATTTTATTTCTTTGTTTATTTTGGCTAACTAATATGTTTGTCAAACCAACAACCACGAATGCACAAAAGCAGATATGTTTAGAGTTAACTGATCTTTGACTGGACTGCTTGATTGGATTACATAAAGAATACTTGGGAATGTAGCATAAAATAATTATTGCATTGTGTGAACAGAGGAAATCATCTCTGAATGTATATTCCTCTTGTAATGTCATGATTCTTCAATAAAGAATCTGGAAAGTTTGTTGTCCTTAAGAACACTGAATTATTTTACCTGGTTAGTCTGTATATATATATATATTGAATGATGTGCCACAATTGAATGTACATATTAATGCGTTATTTAAAGTGAAAATAATGTGAACATATTGCACACCACAACTGAAGTTTTGCTCCAAAAGTTCAGTGCTAAAGCTTGTCCAGATCGGACGCAGAAAACTGCAACACCACGACATCCCCCTCCCCTTTCGCTCGCGCTCAACCTCTCCGCCCAGTCATTCATTCATATTTGGTCTTCCGGAAGTATCCCAGGGTCGGGCCAGTCAGTGCCTGCGCGAGATGACTCGTGGGGTGAGAACAGTTTCGTATTCAATTTTTCAGTTATAAAGAAGCAATGTGCGCGAATGGTTGTACGCGTTTGAGGACAAATGTGCGTTCTTTTGAGTAGTAGTTAGAGAGCGTCGGTTGTCTTAGAAAGTTTGAAATAAGGTTTCCAAGGCAGTAGTGTGTCTGAGCGCTGTCACCGGCTCGAACCCTCGGTACGCATAAAATGGCTGGTCGCGGGTTCGAGCGCAGTCAGTGTTTTGACCGAAATATATGAATAATTAAAGTGTAATTGTAGTACACAGGTTATGGGGAGGCTGTATCCTTCAGACAGAGACTTTTGGTCATGTAATGGCACGGGTTCGACCCGCTGTCTGGACCCTACATCATCAAACGCGATGTTTGGTTTTATATTTGTCTTCTTTAAACGGTCCTCCGGCGCGTAATGGCGTCGAATGTCCCCGTGTTGCTCTCTTACTCTCCCACAGTGCTGCATGGCTGAGTGTACGGACAAAGGCATTGGTGTCAAACCTTGAGCCATGCGCGTTGACAGTTTATTTGTGATGAAAACCACGGGAAGGAGGAGTGGACCTGCTACCATGACAGCCTCAGTTCAAGCTCATTGCGTTGCACTCCGACTAAATGAACGGCACTTTTGTACTTTTCGAATCGAATAGTGGTGAAATTGTAGCTCAGAATTCTGAAAATCTTCTTTTCTAGCGTGATTAAGTATTGATTATTGTATTGTTAAACGTGAGAACCTAACTAAATACAGTTAGATTGTGTTTATGGAACACAATCTAATATATTTTATCAATTGCAGTCATATTGTGGTATTCATAAAAAAGTACTGGTAGGTGTCTTTGTTGAAATATACAGTTTATGAAAAAGTATGCCATAACAATGCTGTTTAGAAAATATAAAATGTTTTATTGTTTTGAGTTATTGTCAAAAGGATTATATGTGAATGGTGTTTATTTTAGATTGTTAACACAAAGAGATTATACTTTCTGATACAAATGAAAACAACTGCTAAAATGTGAACTGACAACAGTATCCAGCAGACTCCTCTGAAGTGTGTTCTAAGGTTTCAAAATATATCAAGAGTAGTTTTGTTGACCTATCGGACCATAACAATACATCTAGAGAAAGTTGATTATGACAATATTGTACTAAGAATGAGCCTGATAAATTAATAAGTAATTGTTAAATTCTCTATGGTAAATAGTGTACCAAGATTTTTTTTTACTTTTTTTTTTTTATTATAGTGCTTCTGACAGTATGTATGCAGGTAATAAACAGGCTTTTAAAATAACATCCAGTCAAAAAGGTTGTGTTCTTGTATTTAATTCTTTTTCCCAACTCAGGAGTTGCTAATGGATGTCATCAGATCCTACTGTTGAAAGTATGTTTTTGGTAGTCATCAATATTAAATGAAAATAACCTGAAATGTAATCATGTTGTAAACAAATATGCAAATGGCTTTATTATTTTTTAGATTACTATTACATTATTAGTGCTGATCCATAGGTGAAATATCATTTATTAGTCAAGGCACTCTATATTGCCTCCTCTGTCTGTTGTGTTCAACTGCAGTATCTGTTATGATTCCGTTAGTTATGCATTTGAAAATAAATATTTCACAAACCCTTGTAAACAAACCCCTTGGTTCAGAAAATTAACAAATTATAGTACAATTTAGTTTTTCAAGCCAGCCCAAAACTTCCTCAGCATCCATTTTTATGTAATATATGATGCCTTTTTTATATGTAAATACACTCCTATAACAATATAACAAAGAATGTGACTATCAAATATTGAATAATTATTCAATATAGTATTAAATGTTAGTAATAATTTATTAAGAGTAAACAAAGTGACTGTAACTTCAAAAAGGTGATTTTTAGTAAAAGTTGTATTTAATTTGTACGTTTTGACAGCATTAATGTTTTATAAAGTATTGTTACCTTAAATAATAGATCATTTGAGATTTGTCTTTATAAGTTGAATTCTGTTATTTCTTTTACAGAATGTAGAATCTTGTTTTTGTCTTATGTTTTTTTGTTTTTTTTTTTGTTTTAGATTGATGCCTTAGATGAGTAGACCATCCTGGCTGATGGCACTGGCAGAGACATGGTGAAAATCAGCAGTTACATCAGATGGGAAAGGAGCTGGAAATGGTGCCATTACATGGATTATGCAAGATTGCGTGGCACTGTCAGGCAATATTTCAGTGTTCTCTCAGGTTACAATGAACTGATTACTCCATGAGTACTGAATAATATGATTTCTTCTCTACTGCTGAATGTGCAGAAGTTGCTATGCGCAAACAGCAAACATTGGACAGGATAGGTGAGACCATTCCACATATTAAGTGGACTGATCTTACTTCCACCAAAGATAACCAAATGTCTCTGGGTCAGGAGGGTGAGTTATCAGATGAGGGACTCTCATTGAGGACTGAATCTATGGACAATGTGACCCCAGATGTGCATCTTGTTCCACTACAAGATCAGGCAGAAGTTGTTAAGGATTACAGTACACAGAACTCGCCAAAAAATGAATCGGACTCCTACCAGATAAGTTCTCTTGAAAATAAGACTGTTGAATATAAATTAGATGTGAACACAAGGAGTCTACCAATAAACATGCAGCTGATACCCAAGATGGAGTCTGATAATGCTAGGACAGAAGCTTGTGAGGTAACAACCAAAGCTACAAACATTGCTAACATCTCAACCAATGATTTACTAGAGATTAAGGTTCAACGACAATCAATTTTAAATATAAGTTTCCATACTGACAAACTACCGTCGCCTGATGGAGGCAACCAAATAAGCAAGGAGTGTATTGAGAATAAAACGCAGGTTGTTGATATGGCTCATGTAAGAAAGAGTACACCTGCGATGGAGACAAATGCAAACAAAGAAAGATTAGAATGTAGTAAAGACTGCATTGAAGATAATAAAACACAAATTTTATGTAATGTAAGAGAGGAGAGACTTGATATTGGAAGGAACATGGCAGTGACAAGTTCTTTGGTACAATGTGAAGAAGACATGGTATTAGATTTAAGCTTACCAAAAAAGAAAGACCGAAATAAGGAGAGGAAGTGTGAATGGGTTGTAGACCCTGAATATGAAGGTTCTCTTCATATGGAAGTTGATGAAATTGAAGATGAGCCTCAAAATGTAGAAGTGGAGCAAGAGGATGATAATGAAATTAGCTGGATTGCATCAGTAACTGGCGCTCATACATACCTGCCACAGCATTGGGATGGACATCTGTCCTCCACTTCGCTAGAAGCCATGCCAACTGCATCGTACCCCAACATTATAACCCCAGATCCAATGGATACACTACTTATAGATGACCAGGGCATTCCTTACACGCTCACCGCAGATGGACAGAAAGTCCCACAAATTGATAATATACAACACACTGAGGGACTAACTGAACAAACAGCTCTAAGCGCAAGACAAGCTGAAGATAAGCCCTCCTCTATTGCTGATACACAGGATATTGCAGAGTCCAGACTACAGACACTACCCAATTCACTATGTCCAAATATGTCTATAGGTCATGTCTCAGTGGAAACCTCACAGGTTGCCTCAAACCTGGACCCAAGCTCTGTAGTTCATGCTCAACCCCCCATCATACCTGCCATGTCTGACTTGGCATCAGTTCCGATTCAGATTGTGGCTAATACTACAGGGTCAAACACCCCCATTCTTCTTCTTCCTCCATCTCAGCTTCAGTCTCTTTCCTCACCAGCCTCTAAAAGTAACGCAGGGCTAATTACCCTTTCCTTACCGGTTCCTCTTAGTCCAAACACTCAGTCCTCCCCCATGTTCCTAGTTTTGTCATCTCCTCAGGTGTCCTCAACTCAGAGTTCGTCCTCGCCTGGGCAATTATCTCAGTTTTCTTCCTCTTCAACTGTTGCACTTCCCTTGGCTACTTGTCCACTTGATTTGGGATCTTCATTAAGTTCTAGTCCGTCACTTCTCAGCCTCAGCACGATTTCCTCTGACACAGCAAAGGACATCTCAGGACTGAATAACCCTTCTAAACTTCCTGCCAGCCCTACCTCATCAACTGCTTTCTCTAGCACTTCCACAGTGACCTCTACTAGTCCAACCAAGCAATTCAGCACTGATGCCTACTCTGACACACCAGTGCCCACTTCCTTTCGGGAGGCCCTTCTCAGATTAGCTGTGTCTGTGGAGAAGAAACAAGAAAACCAGCCTGCTGAGACGCATTCGGTCACTACTCCTTCCTCATGTTCTGAAGCCACCAAGCCAGATTCCTCTGCCACAGTCCATGAAAGTAAAAATAATGAGACAGAGATAAACTGTGATGGTGAGACAGAGTCTACCTTGGTAGACCAAATAGACTCATTAGATGCCACCTCTTCCACCTCACCCATTCGTGCTGAATCACCCGAAATTCCAATCAGTGACCCAAAGAACCAAGCGTTAGGCCCTCGTCGCATTCTTTACTGTCAGTATTGTTCACGGGTCTTCTACTATCTTTCAGACCTTGAGCGCCATTCCATCACACACTCCCAAAGCAAACCCCATGTATGTCACCTTTGTGGCAAGGCATTCAAAAGATCAAGCCATCTTGAGCGACACAAACACATCCATACTGGTCAGAGAAACTTTGTGTGCCAGCTTTGCCCAAGGCGTTTTCGTGAATCAGGGGAACTAATGAGGCACCAGAGAGTACACACTGGTGAGAAACCCTTTCAGTGCTTAATATGCCACATGCGTTTTGCAGAGCGCAACACGCTGCGACGTCACATGAAGCGCAAACACCAGGGCCAGCAGCTGGAGGTGATGGACATGAAGGCAAAGCCAGAAAGTGGAGGGATTTCCCTTACTGGAATACAAGAAGAGGCAGAAGAGAACGCCGAGTGGTACAGTTCAACAGTTCCTGAAATGGAGTCTGACAGTGACACAGGGGGAGAATGAACTACATAAGGGCATGAACAAATAGATTTTCTTTCTTTTTTTTAAGTTTTAAAAAGATAAGCAAAGTTGTAAATACATTTTAATTTATTTTGCATTGATATAATAATTCCTTATTTCTCATTAGCTTCATATTATTGCCTATATTTCATTCTGTTAATTCTCAAGACCTTTACTGGTGATGACCAGATGACCTTTATAATAAGCTTCAGTTATTGAGTTAGATCTCTTGGTGAAATACATTTGCTTTAAATCTTTACCATGAATAACTTTGAATTAGACTTATTTATTGTTCTCATTTCAGTTTTTCGAATATAAAGCATCTTCAAGGGTGTGATGTAGTTACTGTAAAAGACTAAGAGGGTCATTATTGTTATTTATAATTATATATTATGATCTCTTGAAGTCAAGTAATTGCCTAGAATAGTGCATCAGTATATCTGTAACTTTAGGCCCACTAATGACTTGACCACACGAAACTCGCAGCCACAAAATTCAGCAGATTTCCACAGAATTGGAACAGACATCATTCTCAAAGCTCTATATATCTTTCACTTCCATCAGTGTAATACTTCACCTGACCTACAGAGAACAGTATGGAGTTTTATCCTTTGTAGACTCTTTAAAACAGGGGGTGTGGTTGGATCCAGATCCAACTCCTCCCACCTTACAAATACCCTTCTCCACCCCTGATCCCTAAACCCACCCATCTCCACCCCCTATGTGGATCCAACCATGCCCCCTGGATCTTGTGTTCTACAGTGAGGGATTACTGTTGCATTGTTCAAATCTTCTGACCTGGCATATTCATTATTGTCATTTACACCTTTGTTTTCTGTAGTTTTTGTTCCCCTTATTTTTCATCTGGTTATGGAGTTTACAGGTAAACTCATGGTCTTGTTTACATCTGTTCTGTAAAATGCTCCAGATTCCCTCCAAAATGCAGAAGAAGAAGAAGAAGAAAAGTCAACTGCTCATCTGGGTTTCTCCTTACTAAGCTTTTATATTTCCGAACATGTTCAGATATTATGAATTATGGATCACCATGATTATGCCAAGTAAGTTCCTGGATCAACATCTTTTGTACAGATTTAACCCAATCCCTACCCCTAAACCTAACCTTACCCATAATTTATTCCTAAAATCAGAAGGAAATAATAGCTGATTAACAAGGGTGTAGGAGAATCTAACCCTGATTGTAAGCCTAAAACCATAGATTGTATAAAAACATGGACGTAGAGTCCATGACGTCACCCGTAGACTCCTGAAGTTCATTTTTGAAGCTTAAAGTGCAAATGGGTAAAAAGGTGGGAGCTAGTTGCTGAAGTCACGCCACCTAGCGCGATGGAACTGTCAGCAGCAGCAAACCACCTGTCACTCAAGTTAATTATGCAGAACTTTAAGTCTTAATATAATTTAAACGGATGAGTTACCTTGTTGGCTTCATGAGAGAGAGAGTGGGAGGTTGGCGCTCACCTAAAACTGACATTTCCTAAAAATGTATCTCTCAATTCTGATTGGTTGATTGGAATGTTGTCACATGATCAACAAGGATGTTGATCCAGGAACTTGTTTTACTTGGTCAAATCACGCTCACCCTTATGCATTATAAAACATCTGGCTCTGTGTTCATTTTGTTTTTTCCTCTTACCTATTTTTATTTTTTTCAGAAAAGGGATAGTCACCTTCATATTTTTTCTTTTAAATGCTCTGCTTTGTTCTTTTTAAATATTGAACCTGAACTATTTGGTTTATAAAACCCTTGCCTTCAAGGGCTTTCTTCAATTTATTAGTGTGAAACGATGCTTTTATCTGGACAGAGAAGGTTTTACTTCTCCTGTCAGACAGCTGTTACAAATCATTGAGTGTTTGAATAAGATTTCACTGTCATAGGAACAGTGATACAATTGACTGGTGCTCTTCCACAATTCAAATTGGTCTTGAAGATCTAACATTTCAAGGATTGAACTTTAAATTTTCATTAGCTGAATGCCTAATTTATTAGTTTATGAGTTATGAGTAAAAAAAAAAAAAAAAACCTTGTTTGAAAAAAGGTTCAGGCCCAGCTGATTAATTCTGTTCTTGCCACGTAAATAACCAAACATCATGCATAGACTGAACACCTTGGGCTAATCTAAAGTTCTTTTGGTTAAATTTCAGATTTGATTAAGAATCTGAACATTTGCACGCAGTAATTAAAGCTTGTCAAGCCCTTCTGTTTTCCATTGGTTCTCATGCTTAATTAACTTTGCTTTAGGCTCATGGATGCACATATTCTGCATGCAGTGGAAGTGTGTCCAGCTGCTGAACGGTATCACTAAATTTGGTTTGCTTGGTTGTTTACATATTACTTCATTCATATAAAGATTGGTTTAGTGTTTTTAGTAAGCTCATTTCACAATAGATTTAAAACACATGAAAAAGCAGTTCCTTCTCACAATTCATTCAATTCTTACAACTAACTGAACAATCTCACACTAATGAAAACTATTTATTTATTGTGGAAATGTATATATTTGAAATGGCGTGCATGTCACGGAACACTTATATATTTAATACATAATTTATAAAACAAGACCGAAGATATTTAAACAGCCTAATTTCTGTAACCTGTCACAGGATTTTGAATAAAATAAATCAAATTCAAATGCTTCCAAGCCATCAATCTTTTAATTGTTTTTTAACATAAAGAAAATAAAACTATTATGAAAAGTCTAACAGTGTGTGAATGAATCAATGAACATCATTCATTCTATAATTCTAGTCTGTATGTGTGTTTGTCTGTACACATACACAATAAACTGAAATAAATAATATAGCCCTTAAATAAATAGACTAATATGCAGACTGTGTCAATTATTAATTCATTTAGTGTTACATTGCTAAATAAATTAATGAAATGCTCAGTATGAATGGTTCATATAGTAATGATAATACAGTTTAAAAGTGTTAATCTATGGATTAGCTTTACCTCTTTTAACCTTACAAGCTGTGCTAGACAGGTGTGTGTGTGTGTGTCTGAGTGACAGCTCAGATGTGCTCAGAGGGTCGCTGTTCCATTTGGTAGCATCAAGAAGAGTGACTTCCAATCAAACTGACAGCAGATGTCTGTAAGTGTTGAATGTGTGTGTGTGAGCGAGAAAGAGAAAAACTAAGAAATGTCAGAGACTTTCTCTTTTCTGTGAGAAAAGTGCAAAATTATGTGCAAAATAATCAGTTTCAGTGTAAACCTGCTACAGTCTCTTGAATTCTCAGGCAGTCAAGAATTTACAGAAAATAAAATGTTAGGACATTTGGCGGATGGTTTGTTGGAAAGTAGAGGCTTGCTTTAGTGTGGTTATGAAATGCTTATGGAAGGGTGTTGTTATTATAATGGGCATGTGTGTTTTCTGAGATGCAGATGGGTTTCTGAGGCATGATGGGTAAGGAGATCTGCAGGTGAGTTTTGTTAGTGGCCAGAGAAGCCACATGATTGAGTGACCTAAATGACATGCTGTTCATGGATATGATTAGTGGTTCAATCACAGACACTTCTGGACCTGCAATAACGTTGGAAATTAATGTGTGTGAGCATTTTTACATGTTGAAAAGCTCAATGTATGATAGACACTAGCATAGGATGTTGTTACTAATTTATGCCACCAGAGGGCAAACTCACTCCAAGGTATGCATGGACTCATCAACCTCAAGTCAATAAATTGGAATGTGTACAGTAACTAGCCTTGCAACATTTATAGCTGTCCATCTTCTTTAGTAGGGCCTACAGTGGTTCTCAGCTGAAGTTTTTTTTGTTGAACAAACATTATAATATGCAACTTGATCGTGTATGTAGTTAGCTTGTTTATACTCCTATTGCTAATACAATATTAGTCACATTTGAAAAAATCCATGTCATGTACATTGCCAATTTTTAATAAATGTGATTGTTTTATAAACATGTCCCTGTTTTAAATTTGTGCAATATACAATTCTGCTAATGTGTATTTCATATTGATTGGGAAAAACGGGTCCCGAAGTGAAACCTGCTGAGAACCACTGTCCTATATTTGCGCTGCTTTTGTAAAGGTTAATATTTAGGATTAGCAGTTTTAACCTATTTTCTGCATATTTATATATATCACATGAGATAAAATAGAGGTTCCCACCTTGTGTGCACAGATATTTCTCTTTTTGACATTCTTTCTTGTACCCATCAAAGCCAATGAGACACATGGCGTCATTAGAATGTATAGAATGTGTTGTTTCAGTTAAGCTTCTCATGCTGTGACACAAAATGAAACAAGCTAATTGAGGTGAGAAGATAGGGATGACGAGAGAGAGAATGATAGACAGTAACAGGTGCTAATCGCAGAGGGATTCCTGAAAGTAGGGCTCAGTGGAAGCAAGGGTGATTTCATCATTTTCCCCCCAATAGTACATCATGACATTAATTGCAAATGCGTCACATCTTCTTCCTGGTTGTCCCAGGCATACTGGTGTGAACTCAACATGTAACTCTTGATTGGGACTATTTAGCCTTTTTTTTCCCTTCTTGTATCTCTCTCTATCTCTCACTCGCTGCCTGTCTCTGACCTGCTGATACAGCAGCACACACCGGCCTGTCCGTCAAAGCAACCAAACAGGTGGTGCAGTAATGATCTCCCTCTCCCAACCCCCTCTTCTCCCTCCAGACCCTGTCTCTTACTCATAAACAAATATATTTGCATGTTTGTGGACTTAAATTGAATTTATTGGCTACCACGGCAATCATATCACATGTATCTTTATAGATACATTTATCGTCTATATCTTTACAGATAAATATAGAGAACTTTTATAGTACATTTAAATGGATAGTTCACTCAAAAATTCTAATTGTATCATTATTTACTCACCGTCATGTTGTTCCGTCCCTGTCGGTTTTTTTCTGTGGAACACATTTTGAAGAACACTGGGGTCAAAACAACACTGGATCCCACCGACTTTCATTATGAAAAAAACAAACACTTTTATTTTTTTTTTTTATTTTTTTTTTTACAAATATCTTTAAATGAGAGTTAGAGAATGAAAGAATTTACATTTTTGGGTTAACTGTCCCTTTAAGACCTCATTTCTGCATTATGTATATAGTTTTTTCATCAATACATAAGAAATATTTTTTAGATTCTGTGCTAATGCATTCTGTTCCTCACCTTAATACAAGAAACACGTTTCAAACACAGTTCAAAGAAATACATAAAAAATTGAAGGCAGTGAAATACATTTCCTTTTTCTCCATCCTTTTCTGATCCTGCAGTGTTCTACATCTGTTTGTAGCTTTTATACAGTATATAATGTGCTGCTGAAGGTCAACAGCTTTTACAAGCTCCTTCCTATACCTATGGAGGAAGGTCTGGCCTTGTCACCCCCGAGAGAGAAAGAGGAGATAGGGAACACCAAAGTTACCCACCCAGTAGTGTCACCCCCCAATGAATCTTTCAGCAGACATGTGTGTGTGAGAAGGTTTTGAGGGGGCAGGGGCAGAGCGTCAGGGTGCTCTTTGATAGCCCAACACAGTTGGCTCAACCCCTCTGTGTGGGGGTAGAGAGAGAGAGAACGAGGTGTACAGGGTGAATTCTGCGTGTAGGAAAAGAGAAAGAAACAGAGGGCCCTTTTCTCTAGATTTACCCGTGGAAGGGAATGAACAAACAGACGAAAAAGAAGATAAGGAACAACCTTGCCATTGAGAATTGTCTCGATTAAACGTGCCTCAAGTTCTGCCCTTGTTCTCCACCTCAATAACAAGAATCTCTTTCTCTCTTAATCTCTGATTAACGCCACTCTGACAAAAACTCAGTGGAGTTCAGTCTGACTGTGAGTATTCATTTCCATTCATCCTATTGTGTTTATACATTTATTTGTGTATATATATATATATATATATATATATATATATATATATATATGTTCTTTTGTGAAGGCATCCGGGTGCTTGTGTCTGTAAAGACTACAAGTTTTTGTGATCTTCATCTAAGGCCAATTTATTGCTTCAGTACTTTAGTCTGTGGGTCGTGCAGTTCTGATTATCACTGAAGAGAGATGTAGAGTGGAAAAGAAAACTTGAAATCCAGCTCTAGGGCACATAAATAAAACCAATTATTTCTGTAACTCAAGCCTCTGTACACGCACTCGCTCTCAAGCGCTCCAACAGGTCATTTTATCCTTGGCTAGCTGAGCAAAAATCCCTCCCATTGGAACGGTTTAAAAAGACAGTTCAACCAAAAATGAAAACTCTTGTCATTATTTACTTACCCTCATGACGTTCAACCCCGTGTGACTTACTTTCTTCAGTGGAACACTAAAAGAGAAACTGTATTTTTAATATACTAGTCACTCTCTTTTAAGTGAATGTGATTGAAGCTTTAAAGGGCTCATAAAGGCACCGTAAATGTAATCCGTATGAATAAGGTGAACTCCTGTGCATATTGGAGATTTACAATTTTGGGGTGAACTAACTCTTTAAAACTTAAAAAAGTGGTTTGAAAGCTCCATAGAAGTGTTGCATATGTTCTTTGCACTATATTTCATGTCTAGTGAAAGCCATATGACAGCTTTGTTTGAGGAGCTGACTAAAAGGGCCATTATTCAATCCACTGAGATGTTAATCGCTGCAAATCAGTCGGCTGAACTCTCATGCATGAGCAATGATTTGTTTACAGATCTGTACTTCTTTCATAAACGTGCCATGGACTGCGAAGGTGGATGTCATTTTCTTGATTAACAACTTCAAAAATTTTCCTTTTCTTGCTTAAATTGCTTAAAAAGACTTAAAATGCAGTGTGAAAGTTGTACGGACCACTTTTATGGTGCCTTTGCATCCTTTTTGAGGCTAAAAAGCTCTAGTCAATATTCAGTACATACTATAGAAAGAAGGAAATCTGTTGTGTTTTATTAAGTGATGCTGTGTAATGTCTCTTAGAATAACAGAATAGCGTTATCTTCTGATTCCTCCTGTTTCTGTCAGTCATACGCAGACTACACCATTTCCTTGTGCCCCTGTGCTTTTCCCTCGCTGTCTTGATGGCAGCTAGGCCTGCTGTGACGCTCCTTTGCTTTCTTTTGCTTCAGGGAGAGGAAAGAAATCATCATAACTATCTGCCCTGCAGGAGGAAGACGTATCTTTAAAGCCCCCACCCCTTCTTCCCCTGCCGTCTCTCCATTATGACCTTGCTGGCATCTGAGAGGTCACTGCTCATACGCAATAAGTTTCGCTCAGGTAAGAACAAAGGAAGGATCACAAGACTCTATTCAAGCTGGTTTTGAAAGCCCACGTGTGAAGCTGTCTGGTGATGTGAGGTCTGATGAGCAGCTCCTATAGTGGATGGGATTGATGATGATGGGAGTCTGAAAATGTTTGCAGAGTTGGAGATGTACCTGGTCTTACAGAGCAGCTGGCATAAAACGAGGGCGGGATTGCTTGAATATTCAGGGTACAATGCAGCTTTATGTAACTAATACTATGTACACTACTAAGTCATTTGAGTTCCACAATCAGATTACTTTTTTAAGTAACTAGTAAAGTAACACATTACTTTTAAGTAATAGTTACTTTTTCAAATGAGTAATGAAAGTTTTCCCAATTAGTCAGTGACACCTCTCCTGTCCTTGTGTTGAGAGAAATTGGGAGTGAGGTGCAGAGGCCGAGGGACTTCTTTCAGGCTTATTAATTTCACTTTTGGTGCGAAAGGGCCTTCACAGTCGCCAAAAATAGAACTTTTGTGTTTTTTGTTATTAGGAATGAATAAGCAAGCCCAGTTAAGGTGACAAAAAGTAATGTAAAAGTAATTCATGTCAGGACCACTATCGTCAAAGATAATTGACAGTTAGCATACAGTCTGGGTTGGCGGTATGGTTCTGTTCTGGGCAAGAACCCCCCGCGCATCCATGCAGCCTAGCATTGATAAGAGCAGGGAGAGCAGAGATAACCCCCATAGGGTGAACAGATCAGAACTAACATAAATGTATTACAGATATTCTTAATGTTCAATAATTGAATGTACACATTTTAGAAATTAGTCTGATTCAAAGGGCAATCAGAAGGCCGAGTCCTGACAGGATGAGAGGAGGAGTTGGGGATGGAGGAGGGTAATTAACTACTGAGCAATGCGAAAGCTACTGATAGTAAAGGACATTATATATACAGTAGATGCTGTGGTAGCTGTCGTATCCCTATAGGTAGATGTGGATCAGCTGAGAGTGAGCTGATATGAGCTTGACTAGCGTGACCTGCCAGGACTAATGCTATGCTATTAGCATTAGTGCAATAATTGAATGCAGTAATAGAAATGCTTACTTTTTATGGAGTAGCGCAATATTGTAATGCATTACTTTTTAAAGTAACTTTCCCCAACAGAGGTCAACAACTTTATAGGCTTTGAACTTTGAACAATGCTTTCAAGCAATCATTCAGTTTATCTTCATTTTCTGTATAATAGAATCAAAATTTCAGCTCATTATCATTGGAATATAAAAGCATTCTCAAATGAGTTCTGAATGGCTGATATGATGTGGACCTCCAAAGTTTACCGACCAACCCATCTTCACGAGGTTCCATGCTCTCTCATACTTCCACATATTGTACAAATGTGGCCAGCACTACTGGTCCTCCCTTAAGGACATGTGGACAGTGGACAGATTGTCTTTGTTGTCCCATCTGTGGTTGGAACCCGTTCAAAAGTGGTGCCCTCTCTTCTTGGGTTCCACATCCTGCAGGCAAGATTCTCTGACAAATATCCAGCAGCACTCTTTGGTCATTTTGACTCTGCCGTCAAAAAATGCATTGAATTGACACTTTTTAAACAGTTTAGCTAGTATTCAAAAAGGGACTGTCATTTTTAAAAGGAAGAGCACATTCATGGAAAGCAAGGAGAATGAAATGCAATCAAAACCTCATTCTGCTCTGTTACTGACCCTTCAGTCAGCTGTGACCGTGGATATGTTGTGTTATGCTGTGAGAAAGACAGCTGCCTATTTGAAAAAAAACCTGATCCATGGTGTAAAAACAAGGGTAAATGTATAAAAGGGAGTTTGGAAAACAATGTTAGAATGTTTATTTTTAACAAAATTTTATATGGGCTATTTAAATGATAGTCTTAATGCCTACATAACTCATGATCATGAACAAAACATAAATAATTTGTATAGTGTGAGGATGAATATAAAGTAATTTGCCAGTATTTGCCAGTATAGGTATTTATAAATCTATGCTTATGAAACTGACATTTAAATTATTACATATCCAACAATAATGTATTTTTTTTCATTATTTCTTTATACCAGGCAATTGATTATAGTCGTCTTCTTCTTCTTTTAATTAGGTGTTTATTTTAGCAAGATATGATGTATCAGCTATGGAGAATATTGTATTATTCTGAAGAGATTAATATATTATATTTGAATAATGACCAGCAGTTTTTTAGAATTTTTTTTAGAAAATCTGATTTCAGAGAGTCTGTTGAATATAATTATACACTGAAGTATACTCATAAATAATTTTATATCACACTTAAAATATTCACGCTAATATGAAAGATATCAGTGAAATATCTGTCCTGAGAAATAACCCTAATTTTGAAAGGCAAGCAGTAAAAATGAAGAGTCAAGAACATTTCAAAGCTGTCAATGATAAAGTAAAACAAATGCATAAATTAGGGAAAGGGTACAAAACCATTTCCAAGTATGGATGTCTCAGGGGGCTCTTTTGGCTCAATTATCAGACTTCATCAAACCGCCCAGACTCTGCTTAGAAAAGGTCAACCTCTAAACTTTCTGCACAAACAAAAAGGATATGAGAAAAGCCACAGACAAGCCAGCAGTCAAGAGTTCAGTACCTGAGAACAGAGTAAAAGTGCTCCAATCAACCACAGCTGCTTAATGCACAGAAATACTGCAATAGGAACTGCTGAAAGATGCTAGGACTTAAACTAGGGTAGTACATACCACAAATTACTTATTAATACTTTCATTCTTACCCACTTCACGCAATATTAACATTTTGGGGTCAAATACTGATTAACAGTTAATGGTTTGAGTGAAAAGCTAAATTGAACTTCAGAATGTCTTAGTATTTGGTTTGTCCATCTTGCTTTTAGCAATATTTTAGTGTAAAACCTAATGATAATGTTCTCCAGCATAATTTGAGAATGAGCCCAAGAGCATCTTGAGCATCGGAAGAATATCTGACCATCTGTACAAAGCAGTTCACATAATATGCTGAATATTGTCGTTTGACAATAACTGGTCTTTGTTGGACATGTTTGGAAATCATAAGGAATTAGAAGGGAAGTAACATGAGAAGTGCTAGCAATAAAAGTTTCAAACATTGTCCAGAACAGTACAAGCTAGTACGCTTGAGCAAGGGATATAAAAGAAATACAAAACTAATTTAACTGAAATGTTTAATTATACATTTGGATGTTTTTATTACGTATTGATTTTCAGGCATTTTAATAGTAATATAACACGTGGTATAGTTAGTATCATAAAACTTGAACTATCGTTATGCATCAATGCCATTATGCATCAGAGCACAGTAGTTATTACCATAAGCTGCCATGACACTCAGGGAATTTTGAATCCCAGTATTCCAACCTGATTTGGCTTGATGCCACTCAGCATGTCATTCTCTTCCAGAGTGAAGTAAAATCAGGAAGAATTTACTTCGCATGAATCACAGCGAGACAGGGGGTGATAGACGGAGAGAGAGAGAGAGAGCAGGACAGCTGGATGGGGGATGGGAAGCACGACAGAAATAGACATTCAGAGGGATAAATAGTTACCCCCTTCCTCTCACGTCCACTCTTAGATCTCAAAACTCAGCACAGACAGAGGCATCATGGGACAAACCACCATACCTCATGACTCCTCCCACCTCTGACCTAGCTGTCATTCACCTGCTGGTTCAAGCATGTGTTTGTTTGTGAACAAGTATAGAATTTCTTTTATAAGTGCCACAAACAGGGTTTGACTAGGTTAGTGAACAATGTATGTCTGCAGTGCCTAATTCATATCGAACTCATTTATGATCATCCGAGTGGTGCAGTTTTCTTGTAATATGCTGGGCTTACAGATATAAATTGAGAAATATAATTCACAGAGAAAATCTGCACTTTCCTTAAGGTGGGAAACTCAGGCTTAAGAGTTTTCTGCAATACAAAGATTGTGTATTTTAGAGGAGGTATTGTAAATATTGTTTTTACTGCATAATAATAAATATACTATATTTTTCAGTTCTGCAGTTGAGAATACAGAACCGCAGACAGCAGAATGAACTTAATGCAGAGTCTGGTGAGTCTCTCTCTCTCTCTCTCTCTCTCTGTGAGTGTGTGTTTATTTTTATAGTACTTAGCCCACAGGAACTCTATGAAATCTTCCCTTATGGGGCAGGAAAATCATAATATATTTGATTCACAGATTTCAAACCAGATGGACTGCTCTCTTCATGCATTTCAACATACTAGCTTTATAACAGCTTTTCTGCACCCTTTTGTTCATTCTCTGTCCTCTATAGGTACAAAGGCTTCTGTCCCTGATAAAGTTGGGGAGAAAGAAGCCAGCAGTAGTTTGGTGAGCCATTATTTATCGATGTCTTAGGAGAAATAGTAAAACATAGAGCTAGCAGCAACCAAAACTACAACAAAAAAAGTGGCTCCATGAAACAGCTAATTAATTTGAGGGAGAAGTTCCAAACTAAAACATACCATGGTTGGATCTAATAAACTCCGTGCTTGACACACACCAGTTACAGTATGTGTGTGCCTTTGGTTTATATGAAAACAGACTGACGTGAAACAGGATGCCAGTGTAGATAAGCAAACTACCTACTGATGCCAAAACGGTCTGATAACTGACATGAGTTTGTCTCCAACCTCTTTAGCATAATGTAATGTTTGTAATTACATGTCTAGTTACTGTCGCAGACTATTAGTATTATTCGTGAGGCACTGTTAGAAGAGTTAATTATGTTTAGTAAGACAGTAGACAGCAGCTGGTTCAAGATAATTACTGTCAGGAGGAGAATTTGGTGTCTTACAGGAGAATGTTACCATCCAGAGCAAACAATTAGTTCTTTTTTGCATCTTCACCAATGTGATATAGTTCAGTAACTATTGGAGAAATAAAGCTTTATAGTATTTGTTGCTGTTGTTTTGACTGGATGTTTCTCAATGCAGTGTCAGAGTGAAGATGCTGCCACTCAGAAGTCGCCCCCTAGTGGTCTGACTGCTCAAACTGCACCAGGTGATACAGCATCCACGGCCATTTAGAGTTTGTCAATAGTTCCTGACCTTCAGTCATAAAAGAATATCCCAATAACAGTACTGAAAAGATCTGTAAACTTGAAGCTGGAATGAACAGTTTGTCCATTATTCATTCACACATACATCAGTCCCCATTCATCAACGGCTCTTTGTGTTTGCAAGTCATTCATGCACTTATTATCAGTAGCTTTCTGAATGTCTGAATTGGATTACCTCAACAACAAACTCTTTTGTGAAAAATCATTCATATCTGTCTTTATAATACTCCTCCTCTTCTTCTCTCTTATTATAAAGCAGAGCGATTGATCTGCCATTCACATTCATTTTGTTCTCTCTCTGATTCTCGTTTCGTGTTCTCTCTTTCTCTTTCCGTATGTCTCTCGCTCACAGACAGGAGCAGAGCTCACAGGCAAAAGAAAGCCCGTCTGGTTGAGGATCTGAGTGAGAAAATCCAGAGTCAGTCTTTACAACTTGAACTCCTGCAGAGGCATATTCTGCCTCTAGAAAACAGTGAGTCATTGAAAATAACTGAAGAATAAAACAATCCATACAAACTGAGCATAAACTCAAGCGAAATATTTTATATACACAGACAAACACACACATATGCTTCTATTATAGTATTATACTAACATTTAATTTGCGTCATATAATTTATTGTAATTGTAACATGGTTTACACGTTAACGCATTCAGTTGCTTTTTAAAGACAGAAAACTTAATATTGTATATTTAAACAAGAGTTGGATGACATAGACAGAGTAAATATGTGCATATACAGTAAAGACACTAGACAGAGGTAAATGAACAATAACAAACTGTCATAAAGACAGATGTATTTTTATATGTAACATCTATGTATCATAATTTAATGGTCATAACTAAATAGTTCAGATGGCACACATCATTAAGCAATTTTAAAGGGTGTCTAATAATAAAATTGAATAAAAGAGCAATTAAACTTTTGTGTGTGTGTGTGTGTGTGTGTGTGTGTGTGTGTGTGTGTGTGTGTTTTAGCCAAAGTAATTCACTATCATTCATTTTTCTTCATGATATCGTCTTTGATCAGATCCAGTCAACTTAAAAGATTCCAAATATTTTTTTTTAGAAATCACGCTGCACAGAATTAAATGCAACATCCGTTGTTAAAACAGTTAGAATATATAGATTTTATAAAATGTAATTGTAATGCATATTGTGCATTGCTATTAGAGGTGAAGTTTCAGTTATTTTCCCACTTTTATATGGTTATAATACCTTAGTATACCTAGTGCATTAACACAGATTATATTCAGTGGTGCTGATAGCCTTGTCAGCAGTGTTCCGGCACCCAGTGTGGTTGGTCTTTGGGTGACAAGTTTGAATCCCTGTGTGTGTCCCCTCACTTTCTCCCACTTTGCTTCCTGTCAACTCTCCAATTTATAAATTAATAATTCTCACAAGGTATAGACATGTAAACCAACATTATATTACAGCTGCACATTTCCGCATATAGCAGCATTTGACTTATTCAGAAAAGAATTGTTCAGAAAAGCTTACATTTGCTCACATTTCCTTTGCCTCAGCTTCTTCATTGCCATCGGATGTCTTTGAAGATGACAACTCCTCTTCTGCCTCTGCATCTCCCGAGCAACTCGGGATGCGCCAATCTCCTGGCTTATCATCATCACCTGGGCACGGAGGTGACCAATCGCTGAGTGATGCGTCATCTGTTGCTACGCCCATCAGCCCAAACAGTGTACAGGTATAAGAGCCATAAAACACCTACACAATATTAGACTACATTAACTGACAAAGTACTTTTTGGCTTGGATCCTTTTCCTCAGTTTAAAAGAGAAGTGAGCAATTTTTGTGAGCAATTGTTGTGGGGATGGGTTTGGGACGAACTCAGATGCAGACAGGATGTACTGAACACAAGATTTATTATACAAAAAGGGGAAAAACAAAACCCACGAGGGGGAAAACAAGGGCTAGGGTAGACACTAAAAGAATTCTACAAAACACAATAAACAAGGTAAACAAAGACTCTGAACACTAAATACTAACAAACACTCACTGCAAGACAAAGACTTCTTAGAGGGGATCTCAATCACAGGTGAGGAACACTCAAAGTAGAACAATGAACCGACGAAAGACAGAGCACACTAGGAGATCTAAATAGGGGAACAATTAAGACACGACAGGTGGCACAGATACGGCAATCACAACAAGACTAGGATAACAAGGGGGGCGGGGCAAGGGAATGAGACAACACAAGCACATGGCCCAAAGACAAGGCCATGTGCTTGTACACAAAACACGGGTCTGTCATGATCCTGCCTCAAGACTAGAGAAAAGTCGGGACATGAAGGCAGAATCATGACAGAACCCCTCCCTTAAGGAGCGGCTTCCAGACGCTCCCCAAGGGAACATCAAACGCGGGACAAGACTGACTGGGACAGAGACAAAAACCAACAAGACATGACAAATAATAACAAAGGCAAACATGAATAGACAATGACGGGGTTAGGGTGACAAATCAAAAAAAACAAACAGGGAAGGGGAGGGGGCGGGACCACAAAGTTCATGGGGGATAGACCAGGGTGGGTGGGTGGGGTAGGAATCTTAGGAGGACAGGACGAAGGCTGACGACGGGGGGTACGGGCAGGTCTGGGTGGTGAGGGACGGGAAGGGGTCTCGGGACAACTGACAGGGGACATGACAGGAGCAGACACGGGACGCGGGGCAACACTTACAGGACGCGGGGAGACGACAGCTGGACACGGGGGGACAACATCTACTGGACACGGGGGGACAACATCTACTGGACACGGGGGGACAACATCTACTGGACACGGGGCCACATCAACAGGACACATGACTACAACAGCAGGACACGGGGCAACACTCTCGGGACACGGGGAGACAACGGCAGGACACTCGGGATTTCTGGGGACAGGGTCTGGGGACGAGACAGGACTGACGGGGACTTCTAAAATCTGAACAAGACGGGACAAATAATCAGAAAAAGACTTTACAGCTATTACAATGGGCATCTCCTTGCGAGATGAGACCGATTGTAGTAAAGCCTTGGCTGCAGAGTCGGCCGCGGCTCTCTCCTCCGCCCTCGTGACTGCTGACTTAGTGACAGTTCTCATCTTTGCCGGCCCGGGCACGCCAGCGCTCACCGCTGCTGGCTTGGGCACAGTCACCGCTGCTGGCTCGGGCACGCCAGCGCTCTCCGCTGCTGGCTCGGGCACGCCAGCGCTCTCCGCTGCTGGCTCGGGCACGCCAGCGCTCTCCGCTGCTGGCTCGGGCACGCCAGCGCTCTCCGCTGCTGGCTCGGGCACGCTCACCGCTGCTGGCACGGGCACGCCAGCGCTCACCGCTGCTGGCACGGGCACAGTCACCGCTGCTGGCTCGGGCACGCTCACCGCTGCTGGCTCGGGCACGCCAGCGCTCTCCGCTGCTGGCTCGGGCACGCCAGCGCTCTCCGCTGCTGGCTCGGGCACGCCAGCGCTCACCGCTGCTGGCACGGGCACGCCAGCGCTCACCGCTGCTGGCACGGGCACGCCAGCGCTCACCGCTGCTGGCTCGGGCACGCCAGCGCTCACCGCTGCTGGCTCGGGCACGCCAGCGCTCACTGCCGCTGGCTCCGGAGACCTCGCCGATTCAGGAGGAGACAGGGTTACAGGAACGGCAGGCCCCTTCTTCCTCCTCTTCCTCCTTGGCCGCGGTGCAGGGGCCACAGCTGGGTCATAGGTGGGTTGGGGGAGTTGGGTCTCGGGCAGGGCAGACTCGGACGCCGAAGACTCTGAAGCCGACTCCCACGACAATCGTCTCCCACGCTTCCTGGGGAGACTGATGGCTGTGGAAGGCGCCTCAGGACTCTGGGGGGGAGCTGCCTGTTCCCCCAGTGTAGTAACTGCCAGGAGATGACCCTCGGGGATCACTGGCAGCTGGGTAGATGGTTGGGACCTCTGGGGGGTACCCTGCGGCGCCTCCTGGGAGAACTTCTCCCACAGCCGGGCATAATTGTAGAGAACCCACTCGTTCTCAGGCGAGTATGGCAGGGCAACCCTTTTCTTCTCGGCGGGGGACGACATCCAACACTGTTGGCGGAACTCCAATTGGGATTGAGGAGTGGGGGATATCCTGTCTGCTGAGTTCCTATTTGGTCGGTTCATTCTGTTGTGGGGATGGGTTTGGGACGAACTCAGATGCAGACAGGATGTACTGAACACAAGATTTATTATACAAAAAGGGGAAAAACAAAACCCACGAGGGGGAAAACAAGGGCTAGGGTAGACACTAAAAAAATTCTACAAAACACAATAAACAAGGTAAACAAAGACTCTGAACACTAAATACTAACAAACACTCACTGCAAGACAAAGACTTCTTAGAGGGGATCTCAATCACAGGTGAGGAACACTCAAAGTAGAACAATGAACCGACGAAAGACAGAGCACACTAGGAGATCTAAATAGGGGAACAATTAAGACACGACAGGTGGCACAGATACGGCAATCACAACAAGACTAGGATAACAAGGGGGGCGGGGCAAGGGAATGAGACAACACAAGCACATGGCCCAAAGACAAGGCCATGTGCTTGTACACAAAACACGGGTCTGTCATGATCCTGCCTCAAGACTAGAGAAAAGTCGGGACATGAAGGCAGAATCATGACAGCAATGAGGTATTATCTAAATAATTCTCTGTTTAAATAAGCATTGCTACTAGCCAAACATAGCAGCACTGGGTCGAGCAATGATATAAGAATGGGTACCAGCTGTTTGCAGTGTTTGGATCCTACTAGTGGTGCAGAAATGACACATTACAACTTTACATTCAGGTTAAAAAGTTGGAAGATGGTTGTTTAGAAATTTTGTTTAGAAAACACTATCAACTCACCTTTTCAAAGCAGTGCAGACTGGCATTGATCCCGGCAACCGAGTGCATGAGCCAACCAATGACCATGACAGTAATGGGGTCAAACTCCATATCAACAACTGGGAGATCCAAAGGGTTGTATGTGCCCTCCCAGACACCACCATTGCTGCCAAAGGTATGCACTCACACAGAGATCTGAATTAATAATTTGTTTAACTCCTCGCCCCGTTTCATTATTTCTCTCATCCACATTTCTCCAAATTATATTGCTCACATTCTCTCTTTGTATGCCTCAAGACAGCACAGCCTTCAGCTCCATCTTCTCATTCCATTCTGGGTGGGTCCTTAACTTCATCCCGCCCTCCAAGGCCACGAAAGCCTCGTGATTCAAAACCTAAAATGAGGAAGTTGAAATACCATCAGTACATTCCCCCAGATCAAAGGACTGGGACTGGGAGCGGAGCTGGAAGTGCTTCACAAAAGCAAAATAGCAGTCAGGCTCCATCCACTGATTCCTCTTACTCCAACCTCTTGCAACAACAGCAGGTGTACTTACAACTACAAATTCTTAACCAGCAACAACAGCTCCCTGTGACTAACAGGTAAGCCTTCAAACAAAGCACTAATGAAATAATCAAAACTAAAGCTGGGTCCATGTGTACAATTTTTATTTATTTTGAATGGATTCCAGATTATAGAATGTTATCACAGTGACATCTAAAGTAAAAGCCATGCCAGACTGTGCAACATCATTCTTTTATGTCACTCAAAAATTTCACCAGGTAGACGCGATGGTGCCACCTTGATAGTTGGTGCC